>NC_081266.1:5886495-5968995 GCF_030490865.1 Poecile atricapillus | reverse complement strand
CAGGGATGAACACCCAGGGATGAACACCCAGGGATGAACACCCGGGGGTGAACACCCAGGGGTGAACACCCAGGGATGAACACCCGGGGATGAACACCCAGGGGTGAACACCCAGGGATGAACACCCAGGGGTGAACACCCAGGGATGAACACCCAGGGATGAACACCCAGAGATGAACACCCGGGGATGAACACCCAGGGGTGAACACCCAGGGATGAACACCCAGGGATGAACACCCGGGGATGAACACCCAGGGATGAACACCCAGGGATGAACACCCGGGGATGAACACCCAAGGATGAACACCCGAGGATGGAAACCCAAGGATGAACACCCAAGGATGAGCACCCAGGGGTGCAGAGCAGCTCGGATCCCCGCAGCAGCCGCGGCAGGACGGAGCTCCGCGCTGGGAGCCGCAGCGGCTCCGTAATCCCCTGCCAGCCCTTAATCCCCTCGCCAAGCAGCAGCAGCCACAGATTTAGGGAAGTGGGGTGGGATAAAATCACCCGGGATTACTCTGATTTCTGAAGACGGGTCTTGGCTTCTCCAGCCGGAGGTCAGGCCGCGCTTGCTTTAAAGGGGTCGCATCCACATCCCCAAAAACCCTTCCCTGGGCTTTGCTCTCTGCCTCCCCCACCTGCAGGATGTCCCAGCTCCTGTTCTCCCCTGTCCCAGGGGGATCTGGGCTGGCACCAGGAGCTGGGGACAGCGGTGGAGCCCTGCCTGGGGCTGAGGTTCACCCAGGGATGGGCAGAGCCTTGGCAGCACCCAGGGCAATCTCCCTCCAAACCATGTGTGAGGGTCTGTGGCGAGGGCACAGGAGGGAAATGAGCAGTGAGAAGTGAGAATGCCATGGAGGAAAGGGCTGCATTCACCTCCTGATGTGAACAAATATTTATTAATGGCCAGGCTTTGGCCAACATTCACTTGAGGTTGCCCTCCCCTCGTCTGTGTCTGGAGAGCAATGGATCAAAGGAGCCCGAGTGCTGAGCTTGATGGACAGCAGGAAACTCCAAACTGCTCCCTCGGACAAGGGACACACTCTGGAAGCTCATCATCATCATGAGAAATATGAATTATAAAGAACTCAAAGAGCATAAATGACTCCAGCAACCTGTTGAACAGCTTGGCTCTGCAGCCATGAATTAACCTATTTATTGCAGTGCCTTCCAATGGTCTTTTGCACGTTCACAGATGGCTTGTTTCATGTAAAATGCAGCATAAAATGCAAATGTTTCATGTAAAATGCGACATAAAATGCAAATGTTTCATGTAAAATGCAAATGTTTCATGTAAAATGCAAATATTTAATGTAAAATGCGACGTGAAGCTCAAAGCCACAATAGATTTTTAGGTTTCTCTAAGGACATGGAGAAGGAAACTGGCTGCCAAAGCACTGAAATAAAATGAAGGCCCGTAGTGTAGATGGCAGCTGTAGAGAAAATTAACTGTATCCCAGCCAAAAGCAGCACAGATGCACTTTAAATGGGATAATAGAAGTGACAGAGGAAATACTGAAAAGGGAATGGAACCAGGAAACTTTGAATAGAGGATAAATTGTGTGATGAAGAGGCTGAAAGCCTGTGGTAAGGAATTAAGTTACTCCAGGAATAACTCACCTCAGGATAGGATGGTTTTGTCTTTTATTACTCTATTTATATAATAAATATAAATTTATTTATATAAATATATAAATACTAATATTTACTCTAGACTGAATGTTTTATTGAAGGTTACAGTCTTCTTCAAGCAGAAGCTCTGGGCCTGGAGGTGATAAATTTATGTTTTTAAGTTTGTGCAAAGGGTTACGTGGGGAAGTCAAAATGGTTATTTCTGGTCTTAAAATATATATAAAAATTATAAAAATATCATTTTCTACACAACAAAGCATGAAGAGACAGAGCCTTCAGCACATCTCATGGGTGCACAGCAGCTGCCTGAGCCAGCTTTGGGAGGCAAAGGCAGAGCAGATCTGGACCTGTGTAATTCACTTCTCTCAAATGGCCAAAATGTGCTGGAAAATAGGAGAAAATTGCTCTTGGAGGAGCAAGGAAGACTGACAGTGAAGGCTTCATTTGTCTGTGCTTGCCAGGATTAAAACTGAGGGGTGGCACTCAGGGTGACAGGCTTCCCTGTCTGGGTATGTGAGGGAAAGAGAGGATAAAAATTCACATTGTGGAAAAAAAATAAAAATCTGAAATGAGATCTGAAGGCAGGAGCATCAGCATTTTAGGTAACATTTTCTCTCCTCTTTGCAAGGAGCTGTACAAATTGTTATTGTGAGTGGTTTTTGCAGGATCTCCTCTGTAACCTGTGTGAAAAATGAGCTTCACATCATTTTTATGGAATTTAAAAGTTTAATAAAAAAAGACAATTAGGAGAAAAAAAATAAAGTATAGAGATAGGGCTGGGTGTCTGTGCATTCACCTCACTGATAAAGGATTGTCCCTTAAAAACAGAACCCTGCTCCATATCCATAAATTCTCACACATATCCATAAATTCTCACACATATCCATAAATTCTCACACATATTCATCCATTCTCCTTAGGATCTTTGGGGTTCTTCTCTTTAGTTTTCTCCTGCCCCCTTTTCAATAGATCAATCTTCTTGGTGCCATCGAGATTTACATTCTCTGATACCAGAAATGCAATAGATTCCTCCCCCCAGAGTTCTGCTCACTGCTGTCTTCATCTGGATAAATTTACAAATTTATTATTATTTATTATTTATTTACAAATAAATTTGTATTTTTAAATTTTAAAATACAAAAATATTTTAAAATTTTGTATTTTTATTTGTTTACAAATGCAGGAGTTCTCCAGCTATTTTTTTCCCCCTCAGTCTTTGGGTTATACAACCAAAAGCAGTTTTTATTTTAATACTATGCCATAGCCTAACATATATGTATTATACTACTATTTCTAAATTTCATCAATAACAGAAATAAAGAAAACTATATTAATACAACAAAATTTCTCATTCTTATACACATAATATTCATTTTAATATTTGCCAAATAATATAAAATGTATCTATAACACCTGTGTGTGCTGTTTGCATCTGTGATTAATCCAGAAGGGTTCAGCCCTTGCCTGGGTGTGTTTGGTAACCCCTGAAATGTTGATGGAGAAGGGAATCAGACAGCAGCACTCTGAACTGGGAGATCCAAATCCCTTTATTTGGATTTATCTCATTTACTGGATATATCTCACTTAACCCCTTAATGATCTAAAATTGCAAGGAAGTAAGATTGGAAGATTAAATGAAAATAGCACTGAAAACTGCAAAGCCCAGGTGCCTGCAGGGCTTTAATGGGATTAGTGTGCTTCCAGTTGCTTCTGCAGAGCTCAGCCTGCACAGTGTGTGAGCACAACTGGGGCAGGGGAAGGAGAGAGCAGCAGGGGAAAAGAAAATCAAACCTGAGAGGAAGAATGAAAGCAAATATGTAAAAAGGAGTGAGAACTTAAAGCTGCAAGAAATGCAAAGTGCATCAATTCAGATTGATGCAAGTGCAAGCAATTCAGAGTCACACCTGCAAAGCCATGAGGCAATAAAAAAAGTGAAAATTCCAGTGTGATTTTGTGCTGTAAACACAGGCAGGGGGAGATTTACCTGCTCTGTTTAGCTCTGGTTTGACCAAAACCAGAGTTTGGGTGGTCGTGTTAAGGGAAGATAGTGGCAAATGTTATGACCAGGAAAAGAACAAATATTGCCAAAAGGCTGGTTAAGAAATGTTGTCTCAAGTGGGAGACAGAGGAGGAGGATGTAATTAAACAAGTCACCATGGGAATAAATGATGTGGCCTTGCATTTATCTGAGATCAGAACCCTGTGCCTTCCTTATCCCTTCATGAGGCAGCTCAGATGAGAGAGCACAGAATCCTCTGTGCCCTGCTCAGATGCTCTGCTCCTGGCTCTGATTTTGGGCTGGGGTCCCACTGAGGACACCCTGACAGGAGGGGGCAGAGGAAAGGAGGCTCCCAGGAGTGGCCAGGCAGCAGCAGGGTGACCTGGAGCACTCGTGTCCCCCCAGATCCCACATTTCTGCAGAGCCCCTCTTCTGCAAGCCTTGCCTGTGGAAGCAGCCACATAGGTGTCATATTAATGAATGCCTTAGGCTGGTTACTTTGCCTTTTAAATTTAGTCTTGTTTAAATACTCCAAGATGAAATGAGCATTTTTTTTTTATTTTTTATTTTTTTTTTAATTTGTTTTTGCTAACAGCATTTTCAGCCCTCATCAGACAGAGTGTTCTGAGCAGCAGGAAATTCAGGGCACAGAGGGAAACACCAAGGGAGAGCAGAATGCACAGGAACCAAAGAGCACTGGAGCATCTCCCCACTGCCTCTGAAGCCATGGCAAGAAAAAGAAGAATGAATTAAAAAAAAAAGAAAAAAGGAGAAGGAAAATCAAGTGAAAGCAGATGCTCTGTTTGGGGAGAGCAGAATGGAGCTTTCCTGTGTGCTGCCACAAAAGCACCCAGAGTGAAAGACAACTTTATCTCCCCACTATCAAAGGGTTAAACTTAATCCTTTACATTCCAAGTCCACCTGAAGGAATTTGATTAAGAGAAAGGGAAATCCCATTTTAAGAGAGATTAAAGCTTTTTGTGATAAGCTGGCTGCACTAGAACAGCTTTTTTTTGGGGAGGAGGCTTTGCTTTGTGGGGAGCCCCAGGAATTGTGGTGCATCCAGAGGCTGAATAAATGATCCCAGTCATTCTGGCAGTCTGTGCTGCACAGACACTCCACTCTGTGCACATCCAGCATCATCATCTGTGCTGCCAAAGCCTTTGTGTGGAGCCTGTTACAGATACATTTTATATTGTTGGCTTTTTGCAAATATTAAAATGAATGTTATGTGTATAAGAATGAGAAATTTTGATGTATTAATATAGTTTTCTTTACTTCTGTTATTGATGAAATTTAGAAATAGTGGTATAATACATACATGTTAGGCTATGGCATAGTATTAAAATAAAAACTGCTTTTGGTTGTATAACCCAAAGACTGAGGGGGAAAAAAATAGCTGGAGAACTCCTGCATTTGTAAAGAAATAAAAATACAAAATTTTTAAATATTTTTGTATTTTAAAATTTAAAAATACAAATTTATTTACAAAATAAATTTGTAAATTTATCCAGATGAAGACAGCAGTGACCAGAACTCTGGGGGGGAGGAATTTATTGCATTTCTGGTATCAGAGAATGTAAATCTCGATGGCACCAAGAAGACTGATCTATTGGGAAGGGGGCAGGAGAAAACTAAACAGAAGAACACCAAAGATCCTAAGAAGAATGTATGAATATGACATTAATATGAAATGAGAATTTATGGGTATGTAGCAGGGTTCTGTTTTTAAGGGACAATCCTTTGTCAGTGAGGTGAATGCAGAGACACACGGCCAGATCTGTATACTTTATTTTTTTCTCCTAATTGTCTTTTTTATTAAACTTTTAAATTCTATAAAAATGATGTGAAGCTTGTTTTTCACAGTGGCCCTGCTGGGGGAACAGATCCCTCCTCTGTGCTCAGTGTGTGAGCCAGCAGCCAGGATTCTGCAAGGTTATCAGGACAGAGGTATTTGGGCCAAATTAAAGTTGTTCCAGCCTGGCAGGGCTACAAAAAAGGAGGGTCCCTCCTCCATCTGTTCCTCTCTCAGGGTCAGCAGGTGTGGAAGGCAGGGATGAGCTGCATGCTCTGCTGTCACTGGCTCACCTGCTTGCTGTCACCCTGGTAAGGATTTAGGAGTAAAAAGGATTTAGGAGGTTATGGCTGTTTTGGAAATACAAAAATTCCTTGAGTTCTTGCAGGGGGAGACAGCAGAACCTGCCAAGGAGCCTCTTGTGATCCACAGGGCCAGAGCAGCAGAGCTTCCCTGCTGTGTGTGCTGTCCCCAGCTCAGCAGGGAGGGTTTGCTCTGCTCCCTGCCCATGGGGGATCTGGAGCTCTGTGCTGTCCCCAGCTCGGCAGGGAGGGTTTGCTCTGCTCCCTGCCCATGGGGGATGGATGTGGAGCTCTGTGCTGGGATCCCAGCTCAGCAGGGAGGGTTTGCTCTGCTCCCTGCCCATGGGGGATGGATGTGGAGCTCTGTGCTGTCCCCAGCTCAGCAGGGAGGGTTTGCTCTGCTCCCTGCCCATGGGGGATGGATGTGGAGCTCTGTGCTGGGATCCCAGCTCAGCAGGGAGGGTTTGCTCTGCTCCCTGCCCATGGGGGATGTGGAGCTCTGTGCTGTCCCCAGCTCAGCAGGGAGGGTTTGCTCTGCTCCCTGCCCATGGGGGATGTGGAGCTCTGTGCTGGGATCCCAGCTCAGCAGGGAGGGTTTGCTCTGCTCCCTGCCCATGGGGGATGAGCAGCTCTGTGCTGGGATCCCAGCTCAGCAGGGAGGGTTTGCTCTGCTCCCTGCCCATGGGGGATGGATGTGGAGCTCTGTGCTGGGATCCCAGCTCAGCAGGGAGGGTTTGCTCTGCTCCCTGCCCATGGGGGATCTGGAGCTCTGTGCTGTCCCCAGCTCAGCAGGGAGGGTTTGCTCTGCTCCCTGCCCATGGGGGATGGATGTGGAGCTCTGTGCTGGGATCCCAGCTCAGCAGGGAGGGTTTGCTCTGCTCCCTGCCCATGGGGGATGGATGTGGAGCTCTGTGCTGTCCCCAGCTCAGCAGGGAGGGTTTGCTCTGCTCCCTGCCCATGGGGGATGGATGTGGAGCTCTGTGCTGTCCCCAGCTCAGCAGGGAGGGTTTGCTCTGCTCCCTGCCCATGGGGGATGGATGTGGAGCTCTGTGCTGGGATCCCAGCTCAGCAGGGAGGGTTTGCTCTGCTCCCTGCCCATGGGGGATGTGCAGCTCTCTGCAGGTTCCTCTGCACTGATCCAGGCGTGGAACATCTGCCTGTCAGCAGAGATGGCATCAGCCCAGCCCTGCCCTGGGCTCTCCATCTGCTCACACTCCTGCCTCCTCCTCGGGGTGAAAAACCAGCTTCACATCATTTTTATAGAATTTCAAAGTTTAATAAAAAAGACAATTAGGAGAAAAAAATAAAGAATACAAATACAGCCGGGTGTCTGTGCATTCACCTCACTAACAAAGGATTGTCCCTTAAAAACAGAACCCTGCTACATATCCATAAATTCTCACACATATTCAGACATTCTTTTTAGGATCTTTGGGGTTCTTCTGTTTAGTTTTCTCTTGCCCCCTTCCCAATAGATCAATCTTGGCACCATCAAGATTTACATTCTCTGATACCAGAAATGCAATAAATTCCCCCCCCCCCCCCCCCCCCAGAGTTCTGGTCACTGCTGTCTTCATCTGGATAAATTTACAAATTTATTTTGTAAATAAATTTGTATTTTTAAATTTTAAAATACAAAAATATTTTAAAATTTTGTATTTTTATTTGTTTACAAATGCAGGAGTTCTCCAGCTATTTTTTTTTCCCCTCAGTCTTTGGATTATACAACCAAAAGCAGTTTTTATTTTAATACTATGCCATAGCCTAACATATATGTATTATACTACTATTTCTAAATGTCATCAATAACAGAAATAAAGAAAACTATATTAATACAACAAAATTTCTCATTCTTATACACATAACATTCATTTTAATATTTGCAAAAACCCAACAATATAAAATATCAATAAGATCATATAACAATATAAAATATCTATAACATCAGGGAGTTGCTGTGCTCTACCATGGCTTAAATAAAGGGCAATATCTGATCTGGGCAGAAAGATTTTCTATTTCCCCTCCCAGAGGTTGAAAATCTTTGAATCTTTCCTGCTAATTTTGTTTTGTTGCCGATACTGAGTGTCCAGGCAAGGCCTGTTGTTATGTGTATTAGAATTTCTGGAATATTCAGAGCTCAATTAAAAAATAAATCTTAAAAGTTTTATAATTTTTTTTTTCCCCCCCCTTTCCTTTTGATTTCAAAGAAGGCAGCAGCCTTGCCAAAATTCTAGGTCACAAATTATAACATTTCATGCTTTTCTCCTTTGAAAATGAGACTACATTTTTTTCCCCCACAAAAATCAGAGGCGATGGGTTTCAGTGTGATTAAAGATAAAAGCTGGGCTTTGGATACATTTTAGCACACATTGATGTAGGTGTAGATAAAACCAGTCCATTCTTTCATGAATATTAATGAAAACATGTTTTGTGATTTTAGGCAGCCATCAATTGTTATTAAAAATACCCTGACAGTTCTGAAGAGGGGAGAGAGGTGGGGGGAAGGCTTTGCACATCCAATTAACAGCATTTTGTGTTTTGCTGTGGAATTACCCTGTACTGAGTGTGAGAGGAGCTTTCCTGACCTCAGGAAAGCTCAGTGGGCTGGCAGGGAACGCTGCTCACCCATCCAAGCATGGCACTGCTCCTTTTAAACTCTTTTAACCTCTGGTTGCAATTCAAGTCACTTCCCGTCACCCTAAATTGCCTCTGAGCTCGTAATTAGCTCAGTCACCTGCCAGCTTCCATAGCACACACTCATTCTTCCTCCCTTCAACATCTGACAGCATCTCAGCCTTCAAACAGAGCATCCCTCCAGCCCTGTGTGCTGGGAGCCTGCCCTGCGAGCATGGAGATAAAAACTGTGCCCAGAAGGATCATTAAATGCCTTCTTTGATTTCCTTCAAGGAGCACAAAGGAGCTGGGGAAGGGAATCAGCACCTTCCTTGCCAGCTTGGTGGGGTTTTTTGGGGTTTTTTTGTTGATGTGAGGGGGGATGGAGCCAGTCCCCTCCTGTGGTGGGTGAGGTTCTCCAGCTCCCAGCTGTCTCCTCCTGATGTGGGTGCTGAGGAGGATGGCAAACCCCCAGGAAAGGATTCCCAAGGATTGAGCCTGGGCTGGACACGTGTCCAGAGAGGAAATAACTCCTCTCTTACTGCTGGGACCTGTAGCAGTGTGCAAAGTTTATTGTTGGGCTTCTGTTTTTCTCCCCAGGACCGAGACTGACGAGGCACAAACTGTTTTTGTGTTCAAACCCATCATTTATTCTTCTCTTATCTACATGACATATTTACAGAGCACAGGGAGCTGTGTACACTGGGCCAACAAGGTGCAAAATGGATCTCTTTAATGTGTTTTAATTGTCAACTCATCTAATAATGAAATGCCAAATAACTTATTGTCACTTAGAGCCCTTTGTGTCCTGCAATGTGGATTCTTTTATATATTCTATATTATTATATACATGATCTAGATATTATTTTCTATCTATCTATCTATCTATCTATCTATCTATCTATCTATCTATCTATCTACCTATCTACCTATCTATCATCTATCTATCTAATTTTATATATTCTGTATTATTTTTCTATTTTATATATATATATATATATATATATGTTCTTTTATATATATTGTATCACCTAATATTACCCAAAAACTGAAGAAGGAGAAGAAGAAGGAGAAGGAGAAGGAGAAGGAGAAGGAGAAGACGAAGAAGAAGACGAAGAAGAAGAAGAAGAAGAAGAAGAAGAAGAAGAAGAAGAAGAAGAAGAAGAAGAAGAAGAAGAAGAAGAAGAAGAAGAAGAAGAAGAAGAAGAAGAAGAAGAAGAAGAAGAAGAAGAAGAAGAAAGGGACAACACCCTTAATCTTCTATGTTTTCTCTTATTCACTAATATAACTTCAACCCTAAACTCTAACTTTCTTACTTAGTGCCTTAATATAATCCTATCTAATGTACACACTCAGGTTCTCAGTTTCATCACTTAGTTTTAGAAGCTTTCTCAATGGTTTTAAGTTAAACTCAGTGCTCCCTTGGGTGTTTGAGCTTGTCAGCACAGACACAGGGATATTATCTGTGCCTCTGACTCCAGCATCAAATGTCTGAAAAAAAAATCAGTTTCTAGCAGCCTGGCTCCTCCTGCTTCCCCCTGCTGCTGTCAGCATCTGGGACAGGCAGGAGGGAGGTGGGGAGAGCTCAGCAGAGCTCTGGCTCAGGGGCAGAGCAGTCTGCAGCACACTGGAGATAAAACCGAGTGGGATGGAGGCTTGCAAGAGAAATAATATTTTATGTGTCTAAAATTTAAATATGAAATTTTAATGGAGCAAATATTTCTAACTTTGATGTTGTTAAGAAAGGAAATTTCTATTCCAGCTGGCAATGTCTGTCTCAAATCATCTTTCATTTGCCAGCTCCAGCTCCTGCCTTCTCGTTAGTGCAGCGTTGAGGCTGAAGTTCACATCTCTCTGAGCCAGAGGCTCCTGAAGTTTCAGACAGAAGCCAAAGAGTTGTGCCCTGAGGGATTCCTT
Source organism: Poecile atricapillus (assembly GCF_030490865.1). NCBI lineage: Eukaryota > Metazoa > Chordata > Aves > Passeriformes > Paridae > Poecile > Poecile atricapillus. Next base: position 5,958,737 of record NC_081266.1, on the reverse strand, counting down.
GGCAGGAAATCTGATGTGCATAAAGCAGGCAGAGCAGTGCTGAAATCTCATTAGTGATGGTTGCTCGCTGCAGCTCTGACCTTGGCTTAATTCGTTCAAGTGACGCTGGAGTTAATTGGGGTTCTCAGTTTGGAGTGATTCCCTTTTCCAAGGGCTGTTTTTAAGCCTAGATCTTCTGTGTCCTCAGTTTACTGCTCAGCTTTGCCCCATCCTTGAAGTGCCATGATTTTCTATTTGTCTTCCAGAGGATTTTTCTAGAGCTCTGCTGGTTTTTCTCCTTTGAAAACAAGACTACATTTTTTTCCCCCACAAAAATCAGAGGCGATCAGTTTCAGTGTGATTAAAGCCAACAATATAAAATGTATCGATAACAAGAGCAAATGTAATTTAGTTTTTGGTCAATGTATGGAGATTCTCAGGCTGTTGTGGCCAGTGCTGCTGGCTTTGTCCCCTTGCCCAGCCTGCAGCAGGCTCAGGGCACGCAGAGCTGCCCAGTGCCAGCCCCTGGTGCTGCAGAGCGAGGGAGAAGAGCAGGTTCCTGCAAAGGGAAAGGATTGTGGGAGCAGAAAGTTTGTCAGGAGGGGTTTTTGGCTGTTGCTGTTGCCTCTGGCTGCCCCTGTCTCTTCCCAGTTCTCTGTTCTCTTCGAGGGGCTGGGGAGCAGAGCAGGTTGGGATGAGGGATGGAACACAAATGAGGAGCTGGGAGGGGAGTGAAGCCCAGTGAGGAGTGACTGAGCACCAGCCTCTGCCTTTGTTATGGAATTCATGTTCTTCATTCTGCTCTTCATGTCCATTTCAAATGGGATAATATTCCTTTCCCTCTCCTTTAGAATGTGTATAAAAAGCACTTCTAGATGCTTCTACCTATTTATTTATATAAATGCACTTGTAGAACAACGTTGAAGGCCTAAAAAATATACTTAAGAAATAGAAATCCTTTAAAACCATGTAAGATTTCTCATCCAAAGATGTTCCAGGGTGTTATGAAATCATCACTTGCAGAAAGGGAGCAGAGCACTTTATGTTAAATACCCACAGAGTGTTTGTGCCCCTCTGCTCTGTGTGTGAGCCTGGCCACGTTTCCCTCCCCACCTTCTGTCTGTCCAGCCCTGCCCTCCCAGCACAGTGAAATGAAGCATCTGGTGTGATGAGAGGAGCTGGTGTGATGAGAGGAGCCTCACTTCCATCATCCTGCTGCCTCCTAAGCTGCTGTTTTATCCCTGAGATCTTCCCATTTCATTACCTGGTGTGTTCAGGGTGTGCACAGCAGAGACACGAGGGTTTGTCCTCCTGAAATTTAACACTATCGAAATTTCTGCTTTTAGCCAAGGAAGTGAAAGTTTCCCTGAACAAAACCCATGTTTTGTTTGTGCTCTTCTATCTCCCTTCTCCCTCTTCTGATTTCCACACCTTCACTTCCAGCCCTAAAGGTGAGCTGAAGATTTCCAGTTTTCACATCTCTTTGGAATTATTCACTCATTTCAAAGTCCTTACTGGATTTCCTGGAGTACACAGTCATCATTTCTTCATATCTCTCAGACAAAGGAGTTAACTGGAGACTTCAACTTTACATTTCTACCCTTCCCTGGATGAAGCTCCTGTTTTATGATCCCTGGAGGGACTTTTCTCAAAGACAACAATGCTTTTATTTGTTCCAGGATGCATCATCTCCACCTGTGGTCCTGCTGATGCTGCTGGGACACCCCTAAGGGTGTCCCACTTCTGGTGGCACCTGGAAGGAGCCCGTGGTGATGGCCTGGGCTCGCTCCTGGGGCAGACAAAGGTTACAGCATCTCCCTGAAGCTGCTTTTTGGAGGAACTGGAGGTGCAGATTTTAGGAACTGGGGCAGGGCTAAGGAGGAGGGATTGCTTGGAAGCTCTAGGATTTGGTTTTCAGGGGTAAAACAGGAGAAGGGGAAGAGACAGCAGAGCCAAGAGGCTGATGCTGCTTGCAAACACCTCTCCCAGAGATGGGAATTGCACCAATCTGCTGCCAAACTTCCAGCATTAAGCAGGTGAGTCCTGAACTTCCTCAGGAATCTGCAGCTTGACAGCTCCCCTGATTGAAGCTCTTGGCTGGGCAGAAGGCAGGAGAGACAGAACTTCCCTGCTGAGGAACCAAGAGGGGAGCCTGAGGCACAGAGACCTGCTCAGCTGAACGTGCAGCGTGCTCAGGATGTCAAATGCACATTTCACATTTCACTGGATGCCAAATGCACATTTCACTGGATGCCAAATGCACATTTCACTGGATGCCAAATGCACATTTCACTGGATGCCCAATGCACATCTCACTGGATGCCAAATGCACATTTCACTGGATGTCCAATGCACATTTCACTGGATATGAAATGCACATTTCACTGGATGCCAAATGCACATTTCACTGGATGCCAAATGCACATTTCACTGGATGTCAAATGCACATTTCACTGGATGTCCAATGCACATTTCACTGGATATGAAATGCACATTTCACTGGATGTCCAATGCACATTTCACATTTCACTGGATATGAAATGCACATTTCACTGGATGTCCAATGCACATTTCACTGGATGTCCAATGCACATTTCACTGGATATGAAATGCACATTTCACTGGATGCCAAATGCACATTTCACTGGATGCCCAATGCACATCTCACTGGATGCCAAATGCACATTTCACTGGATATGAAATGCACATTTCACTGGATGCCAAATGCACATTTCACTGGATGCCAAATGCACATTTCACTGGATGCCAAATGCACATTTCACTGGATGTCAAATGCACATTTCACTGGATGTCCAATGCACATTTCACTGGATATGAAATGCACATTTCACTGGATGTCCAATGCACATTTCACATTTCACTGGATATGAAATGCACATTTCACTGGATGTCCAATGCACATTTCACTGGATGTCCAATGCACATTTCACTGGATATGAAATGCACATTTCACTGGATGTCAAATGCACATTTCACTGGATGTCAAATGCACATTTCACTGGATATGAAATGCACATTTCACTGGATGTCCAATGCACATTTCACTGGATGCCCAATGCACATTTCACTGGATATGAAATGCACATTTCACTGGATGTCCAATGCACATTTCACTGGATATGAAATGCACATTTCACTGGATATGAAATGCACATTTCACTGGATGTCAAATGCACATTTCACTGGATATGAAATGCACATTTCACTGGATGTCCAATGCACATTTCACTGGATATGAAATGCACATTTCACTGGATATGAAATGCACATTTCACTGGATGTCAAGTGCACATTTCACTGGATGTCCAATGCACATTTCACTGGATATGAAATGCACATTTCACTGGATGTCCAATGCACATTTCACTGGATGTCCAATGCACATTTCACTGGATGCCAAATGCACATTTCACTGGATGTCCAATGCACATTTCACTGGATGTCCAATGCACATTTCACTGGATATCAAATGCACATTTCACTGGATGCCAAATGCACATTTCACTGGATGTCCAATGCACATTTCACTGGATGCCAAATGCACATTTCACTGGATGTCAAATGCACATTTCACTGGATATGAAATGCACATTTCACTGGATGCCAAATGCACATTTCACTGGATGCCAAATGCACATTTCACTGGATGCCAAATGCACATTTCACTGGATATGAAATGCACATTTCACTGGATGCCAAATGCACATTTCACTGGATGTCCAATGCACATTTTACTGGATGCCAAATGCACATTTCACTGGATGTCCAATGCACATTTCACTGGATGTCCAATGCACATTTCACTGGATATGAAATGCACATTTCACTGGATATGAAATGCACATTTCACTGGATATGAAATGCACATTTCACTGGATGTGAAATGCACATTTCACTGGATGCCAAATGCACATTTCACTGGATGTCCAATGCACATTTTACTGGATGCCAAATGCACATTTCACTGGATGTCCAATGCACATTTCACTGGATGTCCAATGCACATTTCACTGGATATGAAATGCACATTTCACTGGATATGAAATGCACATTTCACTGGATATGAAATGCACATTTCACTGGATGTCCAATGCACATTTCACTGGATGCCAAATGCACATTTCACTGGATGCCAAATGCACATTTCACTGGATATGAAATGCACATTTCACTGGATGTCCAATGCACATTTCACTGGATATGAAATGCACATTTCACTGGATGTCCAATGCACATTTCACTGGATATGAAATGCACATTTCACTGGATGTCCAATGCACATTTCACTGGATATGAAATGCACATTTCACTGGATATGAAATGCACATCTCACTGGATGCCAAATGCACATTTCACTGGATGTCCAATGCACATTTCACTGGATGTCAAATGCACATTTCACTGGATATGAAATGCACATTTCACTGGATGTGAAATGCACATTTCACTGGATGTCAAATGCACATTTCACTGGATGCCAAATGCACATTTCACTGGATGTCCAATGCACATTTCACTGGATATGAAATGCACATTTCACTGGATATGAAATGCACATTTCACTGGATGTCCAATGCACATTTCACTGAATGTCCAATGCACATTTCACTGGATGTCAAATGCACATTTCACTGGATGTCCAATGCACATTTCACTGGATATGAAATGCACATTTCACTGGATATGAAATGCACATTTCACTGGATATGAAATGCACATTTCACTGGATGTCCAATGCACATTTCACTGGATGTCCAATGCAGCCACTTGGGCTCAGTGGTGGCTCTGGGGCTGCTGCTCCAGGCAGAAAGCAGAGCCAGACTGCAAAGCAGCAGGAAAAATGAAGGAAAACAGAGCTTTTGTTCCCAGCCTGAGTAGCCCTGCTCTGGGAGGGCTGCCAAGCTCCTTTCCTCTCTCAACCTCGTGTTTGCAGGCGAGTGCTGCAGGAAAAGCCACAGGTGGCTCGGGTTCTGAAGGGGCACATCAGGAATTCCTCCCTCCCTCCCTTCCAGGGTGTCTGAAAAGAGGATTTCAGCTCTTGCTGAAGAAATGCAGGACTGGATTTCTGTACCTGCAGGCAGGGGGTGGAATGAGATGTGTGACAGCAAGAAAAATCTTAATATTTCTGTAGGATCTAACCATGGGATCAACATCCCTCTATGCACACTATCCTACACATTCTGTAGGAATCCAGGGTTCCCTCATGGACATTCTCTTGCTGATGGGAAGATTTCATCCTCTCTGTTTCTTCACCCTTCTTTAGTCACCACATCTGGAGGGTTTTTCCTTTCTCCCTTTACAGGGCTTACCTTGCTTTTTGTGGAATTTGTGTCCAAATATAGTAAAATTGGATTTTAACTTGGCTTAAAAAATGTTGTGTGGGTTTTTTTAATTTTTTTTTATTACCTGTTTGACTGAAGCTGCTGCTCTCAAAAGATGTGCAGTGACTTCTTATTTTGCACATCAGATTCTATTGATTATCTATTTATTTATTGACAAATCTATTGATTTATTCTAAATCAAATTTTTCTTTTTATGTTATTGTTTTCTCTTTATGTTATTGCTCACCTATTGAAAGGAAGAAGCATTGGAGATTACTTGCAACTCAAATTCTTTCCACAGCAGGTATAAAGGAAAAACATTCCTACATTAAACACATTTTCTGCAAAATCTGCTCTTTAAAGTGACATAAAAATCTCCTTTTCCTCTCCACTTTCCCCTTCCCAGCTCTTATTTCCTTCTTGTTTCAGTAGCTTTTTTCAGGTACAGATTCAAAAAAAGCCATTTTGCATTCACTTCCATGCAGATTTATATCTATATCTATATCTATATCTATATCTATATCTATATCTATATCTATCTATATCTATATCTATACCTAAAAATATAATAAAATATATAATATAATATAATATAATATAATATAATATAATATAATATAATATAATATAATATAATATAATATAATATAATATAATATAATATAATAAATATATATATAAAATTCAGGGTGTTAGAAAGAAAGTTAGGTTTGGCAAGCCCTGGGAAAAGTGTTAAAAGTAGGAAATGGGAAATGTGAGGCCTTGTGCTTGCTAAGATCATGTGAAACTGCACCCATGTAATCAGTATATGATAAATGATACAATTGTTAGATGTGATTAGATATAATTATTGTTTAGAGAACATGAGGAACAGTGTTAGGGGTTTGAGGGGGATCACGAGAAATCCATGCTTGGGTAAAATCAATGTATACAATAGAACAATGTAAGTTTTATAATTAATATGTAAGTTGTATAACAATAGAGTATAAAAACATGTTCAGCTCAAAACCAAGATGGGTCAGATTTGGGTCTGTGTACCCCTGACACCCAGAGCTCTTCAATAAAGCACCTTTATATAATTATTCTGTGATTATTCCTGAACACTGACTCATGCAGTGAACCCTCTGAGCTCCCCACATCAAACCCAGCTCTGGCACGTTGTATTAAATCTGCTGGCAGACATTTCACCGTGTAGCCATCCTAAAATTATTAAAAAAATTTAAAATTATAAAAAAAAAGTTAAAAAAAAATTACCCATCCTAAAATTATTAAAAAAAAGGGAGAAAACCAAAGGGAAAAGGCAGAAGAGCCTGGTGTGGGAGCAGGGATGAGCAGCTAGGGGTGGGTTTCCTCCAAGGATTTGCAAAGCCACAACTTTTGTTTCCTCAGTGTCCTGCAGAACCCATTTTCCACCTGCAGCTCGTACAGGCCAAGCTCCCTGCTCCAGGGCAGATTTACATCTAAAGGCCAGAACAAGCTTGTTAGAGATATTCACAGGAGCTTGGAAAAGGCAAGGACTTGTAAGAGTCCCTTAAAAGTCCTCAGAATCAGCAGTAAAGTTTGCTGTAGGATGACTGAGGATTACATTTTTAGCGCATTATCCATCTCCAGGAGGGGAATTTTGCCTTTCTCTGGTTTCATGGACCCCTCTGGCTAAAGCTGCCTTCTCATAACATTGTTTCTACTAAAGCCTCCAATTCTTACTGAAAAATGTCTTTTAATTTTGCCTTTTCCCCAGCAAAGGCTTCCAAGTTTGCTAAGATATTGACCTATGATTTTCATGTCCTAAAGGGACACTGGCATCTCTAACACCCACTGCTTTTATCACCAAAGTTCAAAGCTCAACACTTTCTAAACAGGCTGTCAGAGGAGGTGGAGCATCCTGCTCCTGGGAAAGTTTTATTTTGCTGCACCATTTTTAATCATCCCCATTGCAGCTACAACAAGAAGGAGCAACAGAGAGCCAATGAATCAAAAAATCAGATTAAGGAGTGGAATTTTCTGTGAGAAAATATTTGGATGCTTTCCCTGAGTATTGTGGATTTCCATGATAGACCTGGACAGAAACGATGCTTCAATGTTTCACTGACTTTTTACTCCTTGTCTTCTCCCTCTGGTTTAATAGTGGAGTCCATTTAATAATGTGCCATTAATAATGGAATTTTTTAAGGAAGTGAACCATGGTTAAGCAGAACTACACTGAAAACTAATATCAGTTCAAGGCTGAGAATGGGATTAATGCATAAAGTGCTGCTGCAACTGCTTCTGGAATTCTTGCCAAAGGTACAAGTTATTTAATTCTACTGGAAGAAAAAACAAAAAAAACCCAAAAAACCACAACTCAAAATGAGCAGTATCACAAGAAATACATAAACAACAATAATAATAATAAAAAATTATACATGCATGCTGTGAAATTATCTAGAGCAGAATTAATGTGATCCTTATAAACTTTCTGATTTTCTACTTGCTCTTTTTCCCCATACTCAGATAAAGAAAAAACAAAACATTCCCAAAATGGCAATTCTGACTGCTGCAGTCTTTTCTTCTCCAAAGGCCTCGTTAGGCTAAAAGCTCACTGTTCAAGCAGTCTTGAAAAAGGAATAAAAACAGAGAAAAGCTGAATATTTACAAGCACCATACTCAGAGGTGATGCACCAAACACCCTTTTTGGTGGCATGCACAGACCTTGGCTGCACAGGGACACCCCCAGCTGATAAAAAGCTGCTAAAAACCCACAATGCCAAAAGGCAGAGGTGAAGTTTTTGGTATTCCATGAGAATCCTCTGGGTTTCCGTGCCTCTGGAAGGCTCCAGCCGTTTTTCTGGATAAAAAAAGCTGTTTTTCTGTTTTACTGAGACAGTTTTACTTCAGTTTGCAGAAGAAAGGGACACGGCTCAGTTCTACACTCCAAGCTCAGTCTCCAATTCTCAAATGCACCTGATGAAGCAGATCCTGTCCTGAGATGGAAAACTAGGCAGGAAATTTGGCTTCATCTCCTAACAGATTTCTCTCACTGCTCTTCCTCTTCTGCTCATTGTCACAAAAGTTTCTTCCTGAGCTTGTTCTATCTTCTTACCACTGCTGTCTGTGGTTAGCAGGACTTTAACAGCACCTCTGTTCTTCAGCAGCAACTTCTTTTCACTCCACAAAAGGCAATTTTATGCCTTCTGAATAATCCCAGGAATGCCTCACAGTGCAGTGCAGTGAGAGAAATCCAGTTCTGCCAGCATTACTCGGTGGAGATGTGACCAGAAGAGAGGGCACTGAAAAGAAACCCTGAGCTGGCTCAATCCTTGTCTGCTTTAAGATAAGCCTCAGCTTGTCAAGCATAATGCCACAGTTTTCATAAGCACCAAGAGTTAGCAGATATCAAAAAATATGCCTTTAATTTCTGTAAATTGCTCTGACAAGTAATAAATAAGAATTCTTTTGAAAACTTCTACTTGCCTTTCTGTAAATAAAATATTTGCCCCATAACTAGAAAATCTATTACCAAGACAGCTTGAGATGCTTAAGGATTATTTTTACCCACCAATTACAGAAGTTCTACATGTCAAATGAGGTCTTAACTATGTGTCCCCATCATCTTTAAATTGCCCTCTCAGATAATCCAACATCACAGACACCAATTATGCACGAATTTAGTTTCAAACTCTTTTGTGTAGATTGCAATTTCTTCCACACCAGCTCATTCCTAAATAATACCAATTAACTCAGTAGAATCCCATAAATTATAAAGGCTACATAAATTATGAAAGCTACAGGCTTGGATTTTGCTGTCTTTAAAGTTTGCTTTTCCTTGCTTCTGCTCAACAAATTCATTTCACTGAATCTGCAAGAATCCTAAAGTAACAGAGTGGGACTTGCTGTCTGCCACTTACTTGGTGTGGGGAAACTCCAGCAGTTTCTTGGGGTTATTTGCTTATGTGAATAAAGAAAATAGCTCTTGGCTTTTTATTTTTTTAATTTTTATTTTTTTCCTATGTATTTAGAGCCTTTCCCATGAAATGGGAGCAAATTCCCCCTACCCTTGCATGGGGGTGGAGCAATTGTTTGAGTCATTACAGCTCTACTAATTAAAACCTGCAGCCAAATTGACACTGAAGAACTTTCACAGATGAGGCTACTGAGTTGTGCCTACACCAATAGAGAAGATTGAAAAATCATTTATGGATTACAGTTTGGGTTCTCTGCGCCCACAGAGGAAATTCCTCCTCAGCAACAACTCTGTGTTCCTAAACTGTTGTAAACTGGCACTTCAGCAGCAGATGCTAATAAAAAATATACATAAAAATTCTTTCAATCACTTATTCTAGTTGATTTAAATCCTCACGTGTCTTCTGCCAAGTGTAAAAACATTTTAGAGTCATACAAACTAAATATATAGCCCATGGTGCAATCAAATGAAATCAGCACATAGTAGGGATTTATCCATTTTTATTTTCTCTAGAAATGGATCAATGAAATCACTGTGCTCCAGGAACACGCTTAAAAAAAATAAAATAAAATAAAATTACACCGGGTAGCATTCCCCTTAACAAATTTTCACATTGCTTATAATTATGCAGATTGGACCTGGAATAATAAAAACATGAATCCAGTGTCACCCCAGAGCTCTGTGACAGCAAAATACATTCACAACACCCCCCCACCCTCCAATTCCTTGAACACCTGCAGAATCCCATTTCTGCACCTAGCTAAAAATATTCTTGTCAAAATAGAAAAAGATCTCCCTACAAAAAATTTTGGGGAAAGTCATGACACTTCTTCTAAATTGCTTTGCAGACAACTAAGTAGGACGATCAGTCTTGCCGAAATCTCCCGTTCCAGGATTTCAGGCGGATTTTCGTGTTCCTAAAAATAATCCAACATTGCCACCATGTGGTCAGGTTCCCCGGGACAGCTGCGCAGGGAAAAGCAGGGAGAAATACCTCGGCAATGAGTAACCACGCTGCGGGTTAAAAAAAGGAAACTGGATCCTGAGAACTGAGTCCTTATGCCGGGAAACCAGCTCCAAGTACGGAGCAGGGTAAGGAAAATAATTTAAGATATTTTGTGATTAATTCTTGGGCGTCGTGACGCTCCCCTCGCTAAAGGCACAATCCATTTCTGCTCTTTTTTTTTTTTTTTTTCTCAGTACAGCATGTTGTTTGCCAACAAGGAAAATCTAAGTGTATGCAAAATGCCTAAAATCATTCATTTCTTCAAACAGAATCATACTTGAAAATTTCAAAATCTTCTTCCTGGAGTTGAGGAAGCCATGGAAATTGATTTAAAAGATGATCTGTCACATAGGCTTTTTCATCGCTGCCTTCCTCACACTGAAGAGATATGCTTCATAAATAATGTTTAAGAAGTTGTCATCATTCTGAAAAACAAAAGAGGTAATTGTTAGCAGGATAACTGGAGTAAAGAGATTAGAAGGTTATTCCTTTTTATGGACCAGATATTTTCAGCCTTACTCTTTTTTAAAAAAGAGAGTAGCAAAGCCCTTTCACTGAAGATCTGTTTCATTTCCCATGGCTGTACCTCAGTAAGGAGCAAGGAGTACACAGAAAGGAGAATTTCTAAACTCACAGTGCATTTAAATCGAGCCCAGAATTGCTGCTTAATAACTCAGTGACAACACTCAAGTTACAACCCTGCAATTTCTCTTCTTTGCCCTCATTTATCTAGGGACTTCCTGAAGCTGAATTATCATCTGAGTGATAATTCCAAGAGTGTCTGAAGGAATAATGAAACACTCTGGATTGTGATCCTACACTAAAATCCTACCTGGGCAAATCCTTGCATCTTGTTTAGCTCTTCTAGGCTCAATGCTCCTAAGGGATGCTGCTCCCTCTGCTCTGATGTTTAACTTTTGCCTTCTGAAGAACATTTTGCAAGAATGAGTCAGCCCACATTAAGAAAGAATGTTATAAGTAGCTCACATAAACATATGAGGATAATTACAATCAAGATAATATTTAAGGAAAATTAGGTGCATCCAAGATTGTAGTTTTATATAATGGAAAATGACAGCTAACAAATTGACAGTGAATAATTTCAGTTAATCCTAACTACCACCAAGAATAGCAGGGTTAAATATATATTTTACAGGTACAAAGTTACAGAGGGTAAACCCCAATCTTCCTTGATTAGTCTCCTCTATAACTTCATGTATGTTTTTAAGAGTATCAAGACACTCAAAGTATGTAAAGACAAAATAATGTGATTTTTTTAAAATCCCAAAATAAAAATACAGGGAAAAATGAGAAAGCCCTCCAGCTTGTTGAGGATACTATTCCTTTTCTGAACTTATACCTTAAATAACATTTTAAGTAACTTACAATAATGAATTCTAATTTTATTCCAAAGCCACACAGGCACATCGTTTTGACCTACAAACTGGATGTGTTTCTCTGCTCCTGGTGTTCTGCAGGCAGGTCTTTAGTTATGTAATCTCAACTTTTACTCTTCAGATATTATTCACATGGCAAGTTAAGGAAAAAAATTAATAATTTTGCATCATGCCAGAGCAGTAAACAATCATCTCATACATAGCATTGTTAATGCTTTGTCACAATTAAACCTGAAAAACTGCAGCAAAAGGAATTTTATTCAGTGTAATTCTCTAGTTCAAATGCTGAATGGAATTAACATATATTCATGTTATCTAGCCCGTATTTTAAAGTCACTAACACTCATCCTGCAATTTTAATCTCCCATCTGAATTCCTCTTACTGCTTACACACATCTCTGAAATATCTGGCAGCTGGGATAATCACCCATGGTTTATCCTTAGCTAAAATATAATAGATGTCTCTCTGGCTCATAGGCTGACCTTACAAAGCTTTCAGTCATCTTTGTTCTTTTCCACCAAATGTATTCACTTTCCTGAACCCCCAAATGAGATGCATTAATAAAAAGGAGATGTGCAAGGAGAGCTTATTGCATCCCCCAGGCACAAGCAGCCCAACTTCCACCATACATTTAATTCCTCACTCCACCTTTGGACAGGTGACGCAGGGAGCAGGATTTCCAGGTGAGTGTGGGGATTTTTGGCACAGTACCTGGATGAGGTGCAGCAGTGTTTCCTGCAGCTGCAGTTTGCTGATGGAGGTGCTGCTGGCTGGCTCTGGGGCTGGCAGGGGCAGGAGGAGGCTGGCAGGGCTGGCAGCGGGCTCAGCGCTCTCGGCAGCTTTGGGAGCGGCAGGCGCGGGCTGGGTGAACACCATGGGGGACATCAGCAGCGTGGGGGGCACCGTGGCAGGGATGCGCTGAGGGGAGATCACCTGCACACACACAAACACTTCATCAGTCACAGCTTCATCATTCTCTGGGGATGGACACGGTGGGAGCTGCAGGGAGACTGGCAGCAGACTGCTGGGGATCAATCCTGTGAGCTAAAACTCCAGCTCAGCACCACCTCTAGGATCTACTGCCATCCAATTCCAGATTGCAGCCATGGATTCAAGTGTGATAAATCTGATAGGCAAATGTTCTTAGGACAGGAGGATTTTATGACAGGAATCAGACTATTATTAAGTATCAGCACTTAGAGAATGCAGCTGTAAAGTGTTCCACACAGGGACAGGAAGTTTAATCTTTGAGAACATGAGATGTGCAAATATCACCATTAAAGACTAACCCCTGTACCTAATACTAGACAGTATTTTCCAATTCTAACTTCCAAATTACTTTATAAATATATATATATGTGTATTTTAGCTTCTCATTTTACTTAAGGAGAGAGAAAGCCAAAGGTTCAGTGATTTTCCTGAAGATCCACAGTGAGCTCATGGCATTGTCAGATAAAAAACAGACTCACAACCAACACAGTGTTGACAAAATCAAAATGGCCCTCAAAGAGAACCTTGATACTGCAGCAGTGTCCTCAGCATCCTAACCACACCAAATAATGTTCCCAAATTATTGGGAACAGCACATCTGCCAAATAATTTTCCCCTTCAAATTTTGCAGTGAATCTTTGAACTGTAAAGCATGCAGAATTAACAAGTACTATCAGATACAATAGTAGCAGATACTATCAGATGTAATATACAACATAACAGAAAGTTAATTCACTCAGCTTGCAGACATCAGACCTCTCCCCAGGTAATTCCAGTAATAAATCTAAATCCTAACCAGCCATCTTCTTGCTATTGAAGTATCCAATCTTTTTAAAGAACATACAAAGGGATTGATACGAGCTCATCAAAGCTCCTCCCTTTTGGACTGGAGCATGATTTATTGTTGCTGTATTAAGGTGAAAGGCTACTCAATCACATCACTCTGTGTCCTGGATTACATTTCAATTTTGAAGAAAAATTAAGGTGAAGAAAATAGAACTGAGGTTGATCTCCTAGGTATGCAAAGCCACAGGGATTAGCATTAAAGAACAGCCACATTTTTGCAGCTTGTCTTTTTCCTAATTATGATTGTTCTAGCCAAGACATTTCTGAACAGTGTTTGTGAAACCACAATACAAAGAGAAATAGAAACAAAGAGGACTGAGATCTCATGCTGTTTTATGGAAAATTGAAGGAAGCAGAAAGACCAGGAAAGAAAGCATGCAAGATACATCTAATGCAAAAATCTGACTCTTTTTGTTTTTCAATATTTACTTGGTTAGGCAAATCTCATGTCTGTTTCTCAAACACAGAGTACTACAAAGCTCTTGACTACAGCTTTTTTTTAAGGCCACAGCAAGTAATCAAAACAGCAATCACCAGGTTCCCAGCCTTTGAATGAGCAGAGGTATTACAAACTGACTGAAGGTTTGCACACCTGTGCTTGGAAAAACAACACTCATTTCAGAAGAAAACCAGTGTGAGTCCCAAGTGAGACCTTCAGACTCTGCACACATCTCCTCCTGCCAGTGGAACTCCAGCTGGTCCCAGATACTCATCCCAATGCTCCTGCTCTACCCATCCATGCTGCTGCAGCAGCTTCTCTTTCATTTACCTCCAGCAAAACTGGCAGCGTTTGCTTAAAAAAGCTGATTCTTCTTAATGTGATTTCAAGAATGCATGAACAAAAAACTGCTCTGAGAGGGCAGAAACCTCCTGCAAAGGGAGGAGACAGTGTCCCACTAACACAGCTCAATCTACAGCAGACTCTGTCAGACCCAGATAGCACGGCCTTTGAAATCAAAAGACATTTTTCTCATTTGCCCAGGGCAAATAAACAAACCCCGAGACAAAGTGTGCCCTTAATAATACACAGCTCCTCCTGACAAACACACGTTGTGGTTTAAAAGACACAGGAAGGATGTTTTGTCTCCTCTGGACAGAAAGGTCTGTTTGGTAGGAGATGCCAAGCATATGGAAACGCTATGGAATGAGCAATATTGCCATCTGCTGGTGACACAGCCAGCAGGCTACTGCAGAACTTCAAACACTGGGTCACAAGAAGAAGAGAGAGTATTCGTGTCGTTTTTCAGTGCATTGCATTCATGTCTGTACTCAACATTACAATGTATTTTTTGCTAGCAGCTCAAGCTCCAAGCTTCTGCCATTAAACAAACCTTTACAAAAAAAAAACATGGATTGTTTGGGGCTTGTTTTCAACAAAAAGGAAAATTTTCATTTGAGATTCAGCTCAGATCACCTTGAGTCACTGAGACAGTTGACACCCACCAGAAAACAGGACGCTGATTTTGGCATCACCAGTGCCATTCCTGGAGCACCATGCTTTTCAGAAGGCACTGGAAATGCTCTGTAGGGACACTTGACAGCATTTGGACCAATCTTTTAGCTTCTCACCACTCATAACAGCTCTTCCAAAATTCTGTTGATCAACTTTTTACCCACAGAACCCGAGTTGCTTGTTCATCCATTATCTCCAGCTCTGTCAGGTCAACACTTACATCTCTGAGTCACTAATAACAGAGTAGGAGTCTTCTGTCAGCTGTGCAGCAATGAAGAACAAGAAAAATGTGCAGAATAAGTGGTGCAGTACCTGCCATCCCCTCCCTGAAGCCCCAGTGATACCTCACTAAGGTATCAGCTCGGTGCTCTGTGTGGCTCTTGGCAGCTGGATGACACCACAGCTGGAAAATCCACCCAACACCACAAAACAAGGATTTCACTGCAGTGCAAACTGGCACCTTCTGTGTGAGCAGAATCCCAGGTGGATCAAGTGCTGCTCTGGAACAGCAGCACCCAGTGGGTGCTGGGGGTCTAAACAGCCTCAGAGGCATCCCTTAAAACTCAGAACAATTCTAAGAATGGTTCAGGAACTTGAAAGGCAGTTAATTAAAGCTTTGTCTTTCAAGTTTAATTTAGAATATTTTAATTGATGTTTAGCTACAGAAGCTGAAATTACCTTTTGAAACAAGTTTAGTGCATGTATTTGCATAATACAATTGCATGCTGAAACTGCAGCCAGGACAGGAGAGCAGCAGTGCTGTGATGCTCTCACCACAGACACTGGGTTCCGTGCACATACTCACGAGATGCAACATTATGTACAAAATACATTCTTGATGGAAAAATACTCCAAGAAATGCGAAAAAATGAGCTGCAAGATATGCAGCCTTCTGGAGAAATGATAAATTTCTGTCTGGGTTACTGTAAGCACTTTTAAAACCATAATTCTGATTAACATAAACACTTAAGCATGCATGTATCTGTAATCAGGATAACACATGCCTAACACTAAACATATCCCTAAAAGCCTCTGTAGATTAATGCATTTTTATTGTATCTTAAGCACACGTTACTCACTGTCTGCATAAGGAATATTTCACAAAACAGGGCTGGCACCAGACCAGGCTGAATGCTTCCAAGTATTCTTCTTCAGCTTTTGCTTTTTTCCTTTTTCTCTTTTTTTTTTTTTTCCCATTTTTTTGGTAACTGGCCTCTTCCTTTCCATGTGGGAGATCACAGTTCTTATACCATATGGAGATGCAGCAGAAGCCAATTTAAACTTGGACTTGTAATGTGTCAGTTGTGGCAAGGACTATTGCTTACATTTTCTTAGTGCTGCTGATGGATTTAGGGTGTTCCTTTAATCTGATTTTTCCAACAACAGACACTGCTCAGATATCTCTCTATTCCTGTCAGACTTTTGCTTTTTCTGTATGCTGAAGCATAGTAGGAGAGGCAATACCAAAAGACAAATAATTACAGAGAACAAACCTTTAGCTGCACTTGTTGTCAGAATCTGCTTTGATCAATTTTGCATGAGCATGTGCAGATATATTTGTGCCAATTCAATTTCACTCAAATATCTACTCTGCAGGCATGGCAGCACTTGGAGCCTCTGCTCTACTGCAAGGATAATATTATAAAAAGATTAATGTTGGTTTTAAAAGTTGTTTTTTATCTTCCAGGTTCTTTTTCAAAAGCAGGCATGTTTTGTGTGGTTAATCCATGGCTTCCAAAGGAACAGAGCCATTCCTTCATTTTTAGCCTCCCTGCTTTTGCTTTTGTGGCAACCTTTTGCACGTGAAAGAGGCCATTGCTCCCAGACTGCAGAGCTTTAGGTGTCCTAAACAATAATTTGTGACACTTTCATGATCATTTTTAGTCCATGCATTAAATCTCCAAATTTAATGCATCTAATACTGTTCAAGCTGCTGCTCTGTCTATACTCAAGCAGTCAAACTGTTGCAATTCCATTAGACCAGACCTCAGGAGTTGCCTTTCCATATTGCAACCAATGCTGGCACCACTGTCTTTTTCATATACCCACATTAAAGTTATTGGCCATAGCAGCTTCTGTAGGGATTTTTCATCTGAAAAAATATATCAGCACATTTCCTTATTTTTTATGCATGCATACTGACTTACAATGTATAACCTGGACTTGCCTCATTTCACTTTTATCTTCAAAGCAGGAATGCCTTCATTATGTCCTCATGCTATCAGTACATGTACCAATGAATCACACCATTTCTTACATTTAAAGCAGGCAAGTTCCATTCCCAGTGAAAACAAATCAATTTTTTTGACTTTGGATCCTCCTTTTATTCTTTAGCTCTCCACTGGAAAGTCAAAGTTACCATCTGTAAGCAACTGATCCTGAATAATTTCAATGACTAATCCCCAAAAAACTCTTTCACACAGATTCAAATCCTACTGCATTAATTAAAAGAACAAAAATAATGATGGCTATTTTCTTGTATCAAATTTGTATTCCTCCTACCTCTTTCATGGAATTAGAAAACTTGACCTGTCACAAACTTAGTGACAGATGTGGCTGTTTTATTATTAAATGACTCTTTCAGCCTCTTCATGTAGAGAAGAACTTTCTAGCACTTTGAAATATCCTGTTGTCTTTCAATCAGGTTTTGACAGAATTAGAAAAATAGAATAAAAACCAGAATAAAACAGAAGTACAAGAATGGAATAGTCACAATAGAAAAGCAACATTTCAACTTTACACTGGAAAGGGGAATGCTTGGCATCAGTAACTTCTAGACTCCCACACAAATCAGACTCCAGTACAACACAGCCTATCCACAATAAAGGAAGCTGAAAAGGGCTTAGATACATTCCCAGACAGGACATGTGAAGACATTCTAGTGCAGAAAATCCGACAGAAAATGAAGTTGTTAAAGACAGTAGTTGTTTTGGATGGGACGTTTTGTAACTGCACACGCTGCTTTTCTGAAGGACATAAAAATGTACTCATGAGAGAGATACAGTCTCTTAACATCTCCTGAATTTTTTAAGACACCAATCTGACTTCTAGGATCAAAAGAAACAGAATTTTTTGATGTTGTTCAGGCACAAGACCTTTTCTTCAAAATAATACACAGCAAATTAAAGAAAAATAGCTAATGAGTATCTAGAAGTAGCAGGTATGGCACAAGGTAACTAACTGACCAATATACAAATGCTTCAAAAAGCTGCTGTTAGGAAACAAGGGCCCTCTTAAGTATCTTTAGCAACTGGTATACAAAAGAATGCACTGATTTTGCAGAAAATTATTAAACCCAAAATACTACACTCATTATCAAACAATTACATGTAACAGCCCAAGTATGGCTAGTGAAAACTAGGTGACTTTCCCAAGGGGCTCTGGGATAACCCAACCCTGCAGTATTTCTGATCATCATTGATGTGTGAGAGATGTGACATTCAGGATTTACACCATCACATCTTGGCAAATCAGAACTTTCTCGATGTTGGGAAAGTACCACCTGCAAAATGAATCGTGTGCAACATGTAGCAGGACAAGGAAGCCAAGACTAACCTCAGAAAACATCAAGTTTAGAAGGATTTGTATTTATTTCTGGTGAAGAAGTTCCCCATTTACCTGGAGGAGAGCACTCTGTTTTTCTGTGCCTGGAGCCTTTTCTATCCAGGAATCCAGTGGTTTCAGGGTGTTGGTGTTCTGGGTAACAACTGGGAACTTAGCTGCCAACGTTGGTCTGCTGGACACATGGAGCTGCTGTTCTTGTTGCACTATCTGGAGTTTTTTCAACAGTTCTTGAGGTGAAATCACCCCAGAATTGGCTGCTTGATTGCTGGAGAGAGGAAGCGGCTGTCTGGGAAGTTTGGATTGTTCTTTACCAAGGCTCTGAGCCTCCAAAGTCTGGCCTGGCAGGGACCCATTGAAATACACCAGAGGGGGCTGGCTGATGTTATTTCCTGGTGCTGCTGGTGCTCCCACAGGAGCAGGAGTCCTGCTGAACACAGAAGCTGTGGAGTTCCCAGCTCCCGTGGCACTGGGGTCCATTTTAGTGGCAGAGCCTGGCTGACTTTGCAGCTTCTGCAGCAAGCTCTGGGTGCCAGCGGCATCCTGCGCTGCGTGAGGAGCCACGCCGGGCTGTGCCACGGGCTGGAACAGGCCTGGCAAAGTCTCCCCCATGGAGGAGATGCTGCCATTCTCACACAGGCGGCTCTCAGGGAACTCTGCCAGGGGATGGAGCTCCGTGCCACGCACCATCAGCTTCTGGATGGCGGGGCACAGCTGCTTCTCTGCGCAGGGGGACAGCCGGCTGGGCTCCTCGTAGGACAGCGAGCGCACCACGCACTGCCTGCCCGCCAGCTTCTCCTGCTTGCTCTTCGCTTCTGCCACTTCTGCCTTGTCCTGCTTGCCAAACAGCGCTGTCAGAGACAGGTGCTGGGGTTCAGGATCCGTGCTCTGTGAGGGGACAAAGCCAAAGAGTAAATGTAGCTCCCTCCTGCAGAAGTTACGGGAAGTGGAGACAGTGTTTAGGCAGCAGAACTCAATGAAAAGCTGAGAAAACTGCTATGCTCTTTTTTCTCCCCCCGAGAGGATTTTTAATAGTTTTGTCACATAGGAAGGGCAAGAAGACTGTTGTCAAGCTGCTAATGTGGGAGAAAATCAGTGAATCTGAGATATAGCAGTGGCTTTGCTTTAAATAACATGAAAGAGCATCATCTTTTACAGTACAATATTAGTAAGAGACAGAAATCTGCCTGTGTATGAAGTAGAGCCACTTCTTGTGCATCTGCTGGTCACAGCTGAATTCAATTTTTAGGATTTTGCACTGTGATTTGGCTTGAAGATATACCAAGAGACTTTTCTTTATTTAAATTATTTCCCCTGGAAAAAAAACCCAACAAAACAAACAAAAACCCACAAAAAGCGTGGTCCAGCAATTGACTAGATCAGCTTGTGACCAAAACAACACCTGAAATTTGGAAGATTTCAAAGTACTTCTTTGTTGCATCAGGATAATAAATCTGTAGTTTACTTGTTTCCACATCAGGTTGGGGAGCTTTTACAAACCAGGTTAGTTATGCTTTAAAATCATTCCCCACAGTGGTTCCATCTCAAATTCTCGCAGTGACCTTCCAGCTCAGCTCAGTGTTGCTGTCACTCACTGCTGCAGCAGTCAGAAAGCAGCACAGATTTTACCTTGCTCTGCTGGGACACTCGCTGATGCTGGCTCTCACTCGGCTTCACTGGAATGGGTTTGATGAGGTTGGGGTTGTTATAGATTGCAGAGGAACTGGTTATTTGTTTTGGCTCTGAGCAGGTCTTACACTGCAACAGAAAAAAGGCATTTCTTAGTATGTGTGACAGTATCTTTTTCCCCTGGTTCCCAACCACAGTAAAATACAGATATAACCAGGTATTCAATGCCCAAAAATACTGATTGCAGCTCTGATGATGAAGTATTATGCTATTAGAAGAACTGTAGCAACTGCAACCTAATTTTATAAAACCACAAGACAGATATAAAATAACACTTGATTCTAAGATTTGCCTTGTATGAGGCTTCCCTCTAATTTAAATCTCAGTTCTCTTCTTGGCCTTCTGCTTTTCCTGCACTTCAAAAACATAAAATACTTTTTAAAAGCACCTTAGAAAGCAAGCCACAGACATGCTGCTCCTGCATCCAACAGGCAGCTAGAAGTAGTTTAGATCCATGAAGGATTAATGTGCCCATAAAGATAATTTAAAATGCTTTTGTTAAAAAGTAGAATTAAAACTCAAACTTCTTTTACATAAATTTTTTGGGGGAACTTGTAGGATGCATATACATGCACAGAAAAGTAAGTAAAGATTGAATATATTTATAGAATCAGTAGGATTTCTTATTAAATATGACTATTATTAAAAATATTTATAAAAAAGATAGTCACAGATAACTAAAAGTGATCAGGGACAAAAAATGTCATGTGGAGAGAAAAGGGCATGACTTAATTCAGGAAAAAAACAGATAAAATGCTCCATGAAAGAGAAATAGTAAATGGAAAAGAAAAACATGAATAAGATGCTATATATAAGAATTTAGTCAATGAAACTAAAAAAGCACTGGGTATACATGGAATGCTACTGTCAGCAGAAAAGAAGACGTTATATTTGAAGTCATTGACACTTTTTGATACAGTTGAAACCAAGAAACTGGAAAGATTTTTAAAAGAATTATTTAACAAGAAGTTAATTCTATTAACTATTAATTCTTCTATCACTTCTCACTCCACTCTCAAATATACAAAGCTGATCACTTAACCCATTTCTCACACCTACTGCAACAATAATGCTGGTTCCAGGGCTGCCCAGTACACCAGAACTGGAGTTCTTGTGGGGACTTAAGGGGCTCCAGTAAGTCCTCAATACCTTCAGTTGTTTGTTAGATTGGACAGACCCTACATGGAACAAAACTGAAATTCAGGAAGATTAAATAGCTTTTTTTTCCCTCCCAAACAGTTCTCTTTCTAATAACGCCTTTTCTTCAACATATCTTCTTCTCATTGCTCTTTTTCAGCTTAAGCTTTTGGGCAAAAAGCACATAAGCTTTTTCTTTTAACACCATGGATAACATCCTCTTGAATATTTCCCAGTGAATTCTGCAGAATTTAAGTAATACCCTTATTTCCCCAGGATATTTTAATAGGCTGAATTCTTCAGAAACCTTAAGTACCTTGATTCCACTGTCATACCCTGCACGATCACAGAACTAAGCATATAAAAATGAGGCGAGAAGCAGCAGTGTTTAACAGAGTTATCACTATATGAGCATATTTTAGACCAAATTCCTCAGCCAAATGAGCATCAGTACACACGAGAATGACATTGACCTGACTTGGTATCATTGCTGTGATTTGATAACAAGGCTAGTAGGTTGCTATCAAACACAGAAGCACATGGAAGAGAAAGAAGCCTGGGATGATTTCAGAGGAATCTCTAACTACTGGAGCTCAGACTACAGAGCCATTTTGGCTGATGGGGAGCACGGCCTTGCAGATGAGTAAGCTGGGAGCACTAGCATGGCATTTTAAGCAACTGGCAGGTAGAGAGGTAAAGAAGATATCAGATGCTATTAACAAAGAGCAAAGAGCAGCATGAAAGAAATGCT
Organism: Poecile atricapillus; assembly: GCF_030490865.1. Classification (NCBI taxonomy): domain Eukaryota; kingdom Metazoa; phylum Chordata; class Aves; order Passeriformes; family Paridae; genus Poecile; species Poecile atricapillus. The sequence goes on along the minus strand of NC_081266.1, from coordinate 5,936,645 downwards.
CCTTAGTGATAGAACCTCGGAGTAATTTGGCAATTACTACACCTTGCTTTGCAGGTCTGTCCTTTAGTCAGGTGTCCTAGCCAAAGCTCTGCTGTTTCAAAAGATCCCTAAGTAATCAAAAGGTTCTAAGATCAAGTCAAAGAAAGGCTCAGAAACACTGGAACAAAACCAGACACATATGGTCAATGTAGATCAAAAAGAGCAAGAAAATCACTGTGGGGGTTATGGCAAGTTTGGTAGAGTCAGAGATATTTGATGCAAACCTGGACAAGATGAGGCTGAAAATGCAAAATGCTGGGAGAAGAACTGTGCAGCACAGAGTTAAACCCAGAGCTGGTCCTGCAGTACAAGACAAGGCACAGTGGTTAAGGAGAAACCCATTTTGTCATGCTTTGTTCTGTACCCTTGCAGCTCTTCCACCGGTTTTCTCCCTGGCTGTCAGTGAGGCCAGCTTTTTCTTCCCAGAGATCAAGAGAAGGCAAGTGTATAAAAAGTGCATTTAAAAAAACCAAAAAAACTCAGTGGTTTAGCATCTTAAAGCTCCATTAATTCAAAAAGAAAGGGGAAGCTGTGTATTTTATTTTCCATGTAATGTAACCTCCACATGTATAACGTAATTTGGGAACAAGATACACCTTTCAAAATTAGTTACACTTTTAAAGATTGAGCAAAATTCCTTAAAAGTTTTGAAAATTGATGCTCTTATTCTACAGCTTCCAACACTTTAAAACACTCTTCATTGAATAAATACAGAATTCAAAGAAGAGAACATGTTTCATAACTAATTTCAGCACATCAGATTGTAAGTAATAAAACACACACTGACAAGAAAGTAGATGTCATAAACCAGTCAAAAAGCACGACTGCTCTGAAACATATTGACATTAAATAGAAAAATGGTTGTCATTGCCTTTATTTATCACACTCTTTTGAAATTTATATTACTAGCCATACAAGAAATCACACACATCCTGTTCACAAGAGGTCAGGCATTCCTAGCACTCACGTCCCAGACAAGGAGGAAGTTTTCATGTTATTTTTTATGTCCTTGACAATCCCTTAAATGCAGAAAGATCAAAGATAAAATAAGGAGCAGATCTGCAGAAGATCCTAAAGGGAAAAGAGTCCTAAAAGCTATTATTTAAACAACAGAATTTCCTCTCCTTTGTCTTGATTTCTGTGTGCTAATGCAGAAATGGAAGGTAACATCTTTTAGATTTATCACCCTCTTTACACAGAATCTGAAGACAGCCTAATACTTTTCCCCTTTTCCATCTGCAGTATTTTTAAGGTTATCTAATGAAAACCTCTTAAACACTTCAGAACATCTCAAATCATATTCTCTGATGCCAAGATTAGATACTGATTCAGTATTAAAATACGGGAAAAACACCAGGTTTTGGAAGTGTTTGCCCACTATAATGCATTAAATCTCTACTACAGAAAACAAAGGCCCCAAGCCCCAACAGAAACTAAACAAAATAAAAAGTGCTCCATTTCACCCTAGCTCAAATAGTTTGCTATCATCTTTCTGAGGATTTTATTAGCAGCTACATTTCAGAAGAAATAAACACAAGGAATTTAAGGAGAGAAAAAGTTCAGATGCATGTACATTTCCAGGCTCTTATGGAACACTTAGGAGCTCTATTATCGCATGACAGCACATAAGCAATACAGGAAACAGCAGCAGGAACCTGCAGGCTCTGGAACAATTTGCAGCATATATATGGATAGTTAAAATTATTAGATTTTTATTCCCCAAAGTAAAACGTTTTTGATTGCTCAATAATAGAGAACATTATTAGTCCATTAGTTACTTCTTTATTTAGAAGCCTCAGAAGACCAAGGCAGCACACGGGCTGAAATCATACTACATTTCAACCTTTCCATTTCTTTCTATTAGTGCCTGAAAGGAGCTAACAACCACAATTAAAAGCAGTAACTTCACTGTCAAAAGCCTCCTGAACCAAGTCCTTTGTGCAAACCACAGAAACTACCACCAGGTAAATACTTATCCCAGAAAGAGGGCACAGCATGCAGGTGCTCCTCAATAGGCACAGGAGCTCTAAGGGTCAGAATGAGAGGCAATTTATATTTTCTCTTAGCCTCTACCATTCAAAAAATAATCCACATTCTCACTCCAGAGCTTGTTATTGACAGCATTCATTTATTTTGAATTTTTAGCAAATTCTGTCAAAACTTTTGGTTTTTTTACCAGCTGCTTCTACACAAAATGAGAGAGCAGGCTGTTCAAAATCACTTTGAGTGATTTGTTCAAAACCCCAAATCAAACCTTTTTTGTTTCCTGATGTAAAGGGGGAGCAAGTCTCACCTTGGTATACTCATCTTTGGCCTTGGTAAGCATCCGTAAGATATCCACTTCTTTGTTATTAGCAGAATTCACGATCATGGGAGAAACCCCTGTTCCTGTGCCCTGCTGTGCTTTGAATTGTTCCTGCTGAGTTAGGCTGAAAGGTGGAGGAAAGATGAAAAAAGAAATGCAAATAAAATATAAAAACTTAACCACAATTATTGTACAATGCTTGATTGAAACTCAAATATTTGTCTTTCCCCATCTACATTAAAATGTGCAGTAAAAAAAAATATTGCTATTAAAAGATCTCTATAAAATCATAATTTGACATGAGATTAATTTTCTCCAATCTTGAATACACTAGACCATAGAATAAAATTTCCATAACTGAGTCAAAATTTCTATACCCAGAAGGAGAAGGGAATTTATAGTGTTATTCAGTTCTGCTGGTGGTGGAGGATGGCAAACACACACAAATCAGGAATTAAGTACTAGCAAATGACCAATTTCCTGCCCCAGCTGTTTTATTATTATTGTAGAATGCTGAGAATTAAAACACACAGCCAATTGGCTGAGCAACAGGGTATTTTTTATCTATATGAAATACTGCTATTATAAACCACTACACATGGTTTACATTTGCATGAATCCTCTGAAAACTAGGTTTTATTGTAGTAAATTACCAGTTTGAGAGCACCTAATCACCACCAACCGAAACTTGAGCTAGTTAACTAAAATGAGCTGTCAAAAACCTGGGTTTCCTAGGGTTCATTGTTTATTTCTGTAAATTCATCCCCATCAATTATTTCTTGGGTCACAGCTGACTCATTTTAGAGCTGGAGGATACAGCAAAACCAACGAAGCCCACTGAACAAAACCCCACCGCTGCCACAGTCTGCATTTCACACTGTTTTGTCACTGCAAAATGAAAAGCAGCAGGTATTACTTCAAAGAAAAGATATATGGAGGAAAGATGAGCCCCTTCTCATCCAGTATTTTATCACAAATCCTGTCTGGTGTGTCTAACCCTATATACCACAGGCAGCTGGAATAGCCAGTTCCTACCCAGCCCATACGTCTTCATCATTATAGATCTAAAAAATGTAGATTGCATATGTTGATACAATCTGTGTGACTTCAGCTCCTTCCTTCTCCAAGCAAACATGAAACCCTGCAGGATATAATCCTAAAAGAAGGGTCCCTGCAAACAGAGCAGAAGAATGAGCCCTGTCCATCCTGGACATGAGAAGGAAAGAGATAATGAAAATAATTACCCCTAAGACATTCTTAGGTTAAAATACAGCTGAGAACACAGTTCTGTGTGAAATCTTCACCTCTGGCTGGACTGCAAAATTATAGTTTAACATGTATAATAAAACATTTTTATGTGCATGAAAGCAATGACTTTAAAGCTAATTGAAGTCTTGCTTTAAATGCTGAAAACAAAATGAATTTTGAACTCAGCCATGATGTACAAACAGGACAAAACCCACAGAAACTGTATTGACACTGTATGCCCTCATGATATCCTGCACTTACCTTCATATAAGGAAAAAAAAATAAATATAACAATATTAAAAAATTAAATCTCCCCAGATTGAAAAATATATTAAACCCCCAAAGAATACAATTCTTCAGAATAGATCTCTGAGTCATCAGGAAATAAATCATATCAACTGGTACACTCTGATGTAGCTGGAGAGCTGCACTACAAATTAGGAAAAATTACTGCAATACAGTGACTTCTTTATGATTTTATGAAATGCAGGCTTGACACTTGCAACAAAGTTTATAAGTTTAAAGCAGAAAGGTATGATAATCCTAAACACATAAAATGTACATTTATGTACAGAAATACATACATAAAAAAGCACTGAAGTCTTGTTTACCCATCACTTACTTTTTCATGAGCTCTGCAATTCTTTGGCATTCTTCTTTATCATAAAACCAAATCCCATATATGGACACTGCAAATGCACATCAAACACAAACTGTGAGCATCTTCTCAAACAGCACTTCTACCTGGTAGATATTTAAATGTGACCTGTAAACCAGTTTCAGAATTTATTTCCATCTTATGTTTTCCCCATCTGGAAGCACAAAATGACACTCAGATCCTATAAAATCAAAAAAGATCAAAAGGCACTTCTCTAAACATGTAAATTACAGACTCTTAAATATTCAATTAAGGCAAAGGTGGTTGATCATTTTCTTCAGAGCACTAAACCAGTGGGTATTTTTTTCTTTAAAATCTTTTTCTCTGTCCTTTATTTCAGCTGTCATATCCATTTGACTCCACTACCAGCGCACTGCAGGGAGCATTTCGTGCCTGTGGAAGTAGGAAAATCTGTTAAATTTTCAAACAGTGTCCAGGTCTATCTTATGAGTATCAAAGTTGGTGGAGTAGGGTGAACATCTCTCTGCCTCCCTGTAGATTTGCTGTAATTCTGCCCATTATTTTCAACAGGAGATCCTGGGTTTCCTCCTCCTTCCCTCCCTACCCTGCAGCAGGCAAGAGCTGTCCTTAACCTTACCAAGAATTGACAGATCCTACATGTCTTTAAACACAGTGATTTAATTTCATTTGAAAATGGATTTCATTTGAAATGGGTTGAGCACCTGTTCATAAACAATTGCAACACTGACCCTGATGATGTAATATTTCCTAATATTAGGAGAGTCCAAAAGCAATAACTCCTTCAATTCCACAGAGCCAAACCCATGGCATATGAAGTGTACCTTGGCTTTGTTAATGTTTGGAAAGAAAATGAACGTACAGCTGCTTGCAAGACACAAGTGTGATATTTTCTCCATTTCTCCCCCCCAAATTTAAAGCTGCATGTTGCCTTCTATAGAATTAAAAATGGTCCAAACTGTTTAGTACACAGCACATTGGCAAAAAGTCTAAAATATCCCACAAACCAGACATCCTGTAGACATACAAAAATTAACTTTTGAAATACATACTGTCCTTTTTATGATTACTGAAAAGTGTGATTATTTCTATCATTCACCTAAAAAATGCAACATAACATGCACCAGTGGTTCTACAAATGTGCAATGTTAAGAGCTGAGCTGCACAAGTAATCCCAGGGTTTTTTAACCGGAATATTAAAATATGTATTTCAAATCCACATTAATATTCTAGCATATTCCAATGGGTGTTGTAATAATAAATAATAATAATAAATTGTGGACCTGCAGAACAGTGTGTGAACAACTCACAAGGTTCCAGAACACCAACCTGTTATGCAAAATTCCACATCCTTCTGCTGAAACACATTAGAAAACTTGTCCAAGTCACAAGTAACTCCATATTCTTCAATGCCAGAGCACAGCAAGTAGACTGAGAATCCCAGACTAACTAAATTTGTTTTAATCAATATTCTTATTTTTTAATAGAAGAATCTCCAATGGAGAAGAGCATTGATGAAATTTTGGCCATCTGCTCCACCTTCTCACATTTTTTTTAAGTCTACCACAGCTGGTGGCACCATCAATTCTGCAACACAGGTTGAACAGCTTCACCTTTGGCCAACAGAACAGACATGTCACAGACTATTTATGAATACCTAATAAATCTGAGAGCTCACAGTCCCTTGGAAATGCCAAACTGCTTCTGGCCATTAGATGCTGAAAGACTCAAACTGGCCTTGCTTCTGCTGTTGATTTACCTCAACTCACTGACAAACACAAGTGATAACCAGAATAAATGACCATCTCAGATTTTACAGAACCACAACGAGTATTTTGAAATACAATTGCAGCCAAATACAAACCTCTTTGGGTCATGGAACAAGGACACTGTGTCTGTGCCACCAAACCAAACCACAACACCACCCAACAATACATACAACACCGACATATCCCATCTGAACTCCAGTTTTAAGTCAGGATACTGCAGATCCAGAGACCTTCAGCTGAGATGTCAGCTGAGCTTCAAACCCACCCACATTGACTTTCTCTCCTTGGTTAAATGGTATTTTCAACCTAAATTGGGAAGCATAGCTGAAAGCAAGCTAAGACCAAAGCCCAGCATCCCCTGAGCTCACAGTTCACCCAGTTAGTGGTGAAATCTTTCACAAGTGGACAGTTCCACTGTTCTTCCTTCCACACTGCTCCCATCTGTCCAGAACAGATGAACACTTCAGAAATACACTGAGAAACAATCCCTGAGCTTGTGGTAGCACAGCATATCCTGAGCTCTTTTCTGCATGTGAGAATGAGGGACCAGTGAGAACACAGCAACTTGTGGAAATCTGAGCTACCTGGAGTAGCCACAGCATAAATTCACACCACAGTTGTATATTCTGCTGTAATCTGTATTTAAGAGAAAAAAAGTGTAAATAGTAGTAGTAAGATTAAGAGTTAATGGCCTCCATCTGGATTTATTATGAAGACAAAATGAAAAAAGAAATTCTCATGTGTGTGGGAACACCCAAAACCCCACAAGCAGAATGAGAACCTAAGCTGAAATCTGAGCTACCTGGAGTAGCCACAGCATAAATTCACACCACAGTTGTATATTCTGCTGTAATCTGTATTTAAGAGAAAAAAGTGTAAATAGTAGTAGTAAGAATAAGAGTTAATGGCCTCCATCTGGATTAATGATGAAGACAAAATGAAAAAAGAAATCCTCATGTGTGGGAACACCCAAAACCCCACAAGCAGAATGAGAACCTAAGCTGATAACAACTTGTACCTGTCAGGGAACCTGGCACACTCGCAGACACACAATCCAATTCCACTGCAAGCTTTCTAGCAGCATGAAAACACTGCCTGCTTTATCAGGATTAAACATAAACAGATTACTTTTATCTGCCTTCCCACTCCGTCAGACTGTTTGACAAAACAGAATTCCAGATCTAAGTATCATTTGCAGAGTGGTAATTTCACGTTCATGTTAAAAATGAATCATGAAACATCAGAGGCACAAAGCAAATTTTTCTACTGCCACACAGAAGAGGAAATATTAAGACAATTTTAGGCCCAGCTTCAACCATAAAGTTATGTAAGAAGAAGATATTGTAAAAAACAGAAAAAAATAAAGTCAAGTAATGAATTGATGACATTAAAAGAAAAAAAAGTGCCAAAATTACAATGTTGTTAACATTACACAAAACTATGACATAATGCAGCTACGAAATTGAGAAGATCCAATTAACAGTGAATAGGAAGCTAAATAAATTATTTAAATAATCTGACTGAAATTATTAATTATTAAGGGTATCAGTCTTTAAAATTTTTAGAATTTCTAAAAGTCAGGCTGCTCACAAATCCAAACTGAAAAATTTTACCCAACTCTGTGAAGCTCCTTTAATAGCTCAGTGATTGAATTTCAGGAAGGACACTATTTAAGTTTTAAATCACGACTTCAGAGCCAATTCGAAAGCTTCCGCCTTACAATTTTCATTTTTTGGCTATGGATTTCTCCTGTCCTCACAAACACTAGAACACTTGATACTATTTATAAATCAGAAGCTGACAGCTGCTATCTCCCAGAATTATAGATAACAATTTCTAACCTCTCAATATTTGAAACATTAATTTAGTTATTATGATAATACAGAATTTCTTATCGACTTCAATCATTCATGTTAAGTATTCTATTAAAAAGAAAGACATTTTCTAGGATTATTATTTTTTTTTTCCTCTTCATTATTCCAGCGATTACATTTTTGTCTTCAGGATAGACATTTCCATTATCAAAGCTTTTGTTTCAGTGTACCTACAACACGTGATTTTTAAGCTATTCCTCCACAGACTGCATAAAGTCTTTAAGCTTGGTAAAAATGGATACAGAAATAACGACTGACTAGAGATTCCCCCGTACCTAGGAACTGTTTTATACTTGCTGGTATTAAAAATAAATAATTAAAAATAAATAAATTAAAAAATTCTTAAATCTTCCTATTTTATTCTTGACTTCATGCTTCTGAAGATATTTTGCTCTATGTGTAGTCTAGACTCTTGCTCCTGAATATGTAAATCCACACTTGGCTATATTAAAAAGAAGTTTCTGTATCCATGTCTTGCAAGGCAGGCAGACACCTTTACATTTCTATGTTTAGGAGTGCAATGAGGGAAAAATAGGAAAAAAACCTGCAGCACAGACAGCTGCACACTATCCTGGAAAGCTGAATTTCATCCCAGAGATGTTATGCAATGATACACAAACTGTGAAATGTCATCTCAAGTGGTTGCACTGCCTGGGTGTGCTCCATTTCCCAGTGGCTGAGTGGAGATGCTAGACCTGGCTGCAAGCTTGGAGTGCGTGGCCTGCAGAAACACCAATCCTCCTGATCCAAGCCTGTAAGAAGTGGTTTAGGACATAGGATTAATAATAAATACACTGGAAATCTTGGCTTGAGTAATTAAAGCCAGACACTCAGTATTTAATTGGCCTCTAATTGTAACTACTCTGCCCTAGGATCCCAATCTGTGAAATGGGAAGAATAATATTTCTGATCTGAGCAAGGTAAAACAGTTCATGAGTTATCAGCTATTATAGTGATGATTATTGGAGAAAACAACAAGAAAACCCAATAATTCTGTCTCTAGTGCAGAACTCCAGTGGCACAGAACTAAACAAGTGACCCATGCATGAGTAATGAGGAAAAAACCAGAATCCTGAGTAGCCTTTCCATGTGACCACTCCAATTGTTTGATAACTGAAACAAAGTCCTATTGCAAAAGAACACAACCACACAACATAAAATTCCATAAACAGAGACATTGCACAACCAACCCTAATTTTGGTATTTCCTAATTTAGGAGTAAAGGTTTTTTGGCTCTAAACAGGCTTTAAGTTCTTTCAAATACAAAAGTTTGCTCTTTAGATGCTTAAACACAAGACACCAGAAAAAAAATTCAATTATATCCATATTGATAGAAATAGGTATTTCTCATCAACAGGACTGGAATTTTTATCGTGCTTCTCAACATTGTGCAAAGCTGCAAAATACAAAATATGTATTAGGTAAATGTATTTGTTTCTAAAGAATGGAAATTCCTCTCTGGCTATATCCTGGTATTTCTGGAAGTTTTTAAAGATGAGTCAAAATTTTAATGATTTCTCAGGCATAAAAATGTCAAATTGAAGCAAGACAAGAGATTTTCAAACAACAAAAATGTGTAGTTTGATATGAGCTTAACCTAAATTCCTAAAAAGCTCTGAAAGGGCCCTACCTGTTAAATTATCAGACACTTGTGCTTTCATTTAAAGGTTGATAAAGCTCCTGATCCACTTATTTGGAGAACTGTTAATAAAGACATGGAAAAGGAAGACTTGGTATTTCCATGATATCAAAAAATTAAAATATTAAGTATGAAGAAGCAAGCTACAAAAGAACACCCAAAAACTAAGCAAATCAGTTATTAAAGAAGAAAGAATCCCTCTCAGGAATGTCAATGCAAAGCAATGATTACACATGGCCGTTTTTCAGTTCAACCAGTGAAATTCAAATGAGGAGGGAACCGATGAAACAATTTTATTAAAAAAAACCCCCAAAAAACCAAACAAAATATGCAACAACAAAGCCCCCAACAAAATGAAAAAGCCCCTCCAGACCCTTTCTTCCAAAAATTGGTTTGAAAATGGACAATGATTGGCAACATTACTGAAGTCAAGAATAAATTCCTCACCACCATCTGTTTAATTGTGCTTGGAACTATGCCTTAAAAATCAAGACAAAATTTTTGTTAATAGAATGGACCCTGAAATATTCCTACCATCATCTATCAGTCGTGAAAGTTGGGGGACAAATGTGCAGACTTCCAGACAGAGCCAGCAAATATTTCTGGTTTCATGAGGCAAAAAAAAGAGACAGCACAGACATGGTGGATGGTTTAATAAATCATGTCTGTGGCTCTACTGTGAGAGACTGACTTCAGGCAGATTTTTAATCCAAATTTATCAGGAATTTTTGTGAAGAAAAATCAACTGTGTAGCAGTCAAACAAAATAGGGTCACTGGAAAAATGGCCTCAAAGCTGAAGTTCTGCAGGAAAATGTAAAGCCCATTGATCCACTTATTTCCATAAAGCTCAGCAGATGCAAGAGTCCATCAGCAGGTTCTTTACTTTTTTTGGAAAAGAGCCCAAATGCAAACTGTATTTGCAAGATTTCCCTTAAATATGCCTTCTGTTGATGCTACAAGAAATTTTTAGTCATGACACAGGAATAGCATCTATGTTATGATCCATCTGGCTTAGAGGATTTATTTTTTTCCCCCACACCACTGGTTTTCCAGTCACACCTCCCTGCCATTGCATCATCAGTTCCAAATAATTTTTAAATCATGATGGTGCGTGACACTGAAATTAAGGCAGGAAGGCTGCAGATGCCAGGCTATCAATTTCTTAAAAAAAAAGTTGTTCTTAAGGAATATATTTTTCTTATAAATAGGCTCTCCTAAATAACAAACAGTTCCCGTTACTATTTCACAATAGACTTCCAAAATGTCAGACAAGAGCTCCATAAGCTAAAAACTGCATCCAAATATCCTCAGTCAACACAAGCAGGGTTCTTGTGAAATAAAAACGCATCAGAGAAAGGCTTACTGGAAAACAAATGCAACTCCTCAACACCTGAAATGATTATTTTTCTTTAGCTTACCTGTGCTCTATATTCTCTGCTAACTTTCTAAAGCAAACAATAAAACATGTCAATAAAACCAAAATAAAGGCAGGCCCTGATCTATAGAAATCACTCCAGCAGAACACAACAATGCCTTACACAAATCCAGGCTAAATACAAATCCATCCTTTCCATCAGCAGAAAGGTTTGGACTAACACAAGACTGTCACAAGTGGAAGAGGTTAAACTAGAAATCTTTTCTTGATTCTGTGCACTTCACTCCTCCCAAGTAACAGAAAGCAAAGAGAATTCTGCTCAATCAAGATGGGGACAACACAGCTTTTCCAACCTGGAGACAACAAAAAAATTGCTTTTTTTTTTTTTGGGAGAGCTACCTTCAGTGTCTCCATCTCCAGCCTTTTTCTTACCACTATGTTAAGAAAGCAGCAGCTTCTGTGTGTTTCTTGTGGAGTATCTGGGCTTCCTGTCCCACGGGGAAAAGCTGCTCTGCTGTCTGTGGCACACACAGCTGGGAGAGGACTCACCAGGATCCTCATCACAGCAAGGGTTTCATTTAGAATTTAGTCCAACCTAAGAATATGTTCCCAATTATTTTTAAAGTGCATCTCTGAGGTACCTGCTGAAGGTACACCTCTAATTCCACAGCTATAGTTAAGTTCAAGGTCAAATTGTTTTCCAAACTCTGACAATGCCATTTTCCAGTATATTAGAAGAGAGAGGGGAAAAAAGAGAAGACTATTTTAACCTCAAATAGGTGTTCAATAGCATGTCATTTTTTTCCTGAAACCTGATTTTTTACTATAATCAGTATGATGAGCTGTCACTCCAAATGGTTTAACTCCCACAAAATAATGAACAACTTCAGAAAGGGCTTCATGAGGAAAATAAGCAACCTTAACTCTAGATGATGTTACTAATTCTGACTGTTGTGATCTCATCTCTTATTTCTCCACTGCATACCTTCAGATCCTAAGTAATGGAAATACATTTGCAGATCTGGACTAAGTTCTTAGCCTGCAACAATAAAAGTCTGAGTTACTTGTATATCCTTGTTCTTGTAACAAGAAACACTTTAAAGTAAGAAATACTTTAAATCAAGAGAAGTTAACCCCCCCTACTTTTGTATTTTTCCATTTGTATACTCTATACACAACATCATTTTGGATAGACAATTGTTTCATTTTTCCTACACCGAGCTCTAAAATGGTTAGAGAAAGAACTGGAAAAAAATCCACATAGAAATAGGCAGAACTCAACTACTCCCCCCAAAATCTCAGTTATTTGATATTTGCAGCATTTCTTGGCCATTCCCTTTTATTGCTTTGCTTGTTAGCAGGTTACACTTCACATGTGAGAGTGTTCTCTACTCCTCTGTAGCCTTTCCTTCTCCTGCAGTCAGCTGTTACACTGCCTTCAGTAACATCTGCCTGTCTGTAGAGCTGCAGAAACAAACTTTGCAGTACAGTTTTTAGCGATCTAATACGATTTCACAGGCACAGAAAGGGCTTTCACTGTTCTCACAGAATGACAGGCAAACTGCAACGGGTTTACTCCACTTGTGGGTAGGTTCACACTGTGTTCACAAGCTAAATTTCACCCTGAGCCCTTTATCATTCAAATATGGTCACTGCATTTCTACATGCTTGAAAGCTGAAGGATCATTTAAGTATTAATATTAATAGTTAATATGTTTCACCTGCATTTTTCTTGTGAAATTAAAATTTAGTAATTTCTTTCATGAAGATACAAATACCTTTGAAGTACCTTGTTGCTTTTTTCCTTTGATTACTGGAATTCTATTTTAACATATTTGTATATACTTTAAAATTTTATTTTCAGATTATTCAGAATTGTTCAGATTATTCAGAAGTTTACTGACTCTTTTATAGCTTTGCACACAAGACATTCTGTGTACAAGAATACAGAACATTCTGTGTATATGTACAGAGAGAGGAACAATGCACCCCTGAGATCAAGTTTGTCCCCAAGAAAACGTAATTTAAGTAGTAAACAGTTTCTTATTTAACCTGTAATTCAACAGAAAAAAAACAACCCCTCACATTTATCAAATTAATTTTATATTAGCAGCTAGATATTTCACAATAGCAGAACTGGGAGGTACCCTGCAACTCTGAATCCCTGATTATAGACTAGAGATACAGTCATATTTAAATTAAAAATTTGGAATTTTTGCATTGGACTATTTTCACTGCAGCAACTGCAGCGTTTCCACACAAAGTAAAAATGCATATTCTGTTTTGCTTCAGAAGTCAGCAGTGTTTTACTAGCTCATGCATAATCCTTTAGGAATAAAACTTAACAATAATCATCTGCTTCCTCAGTCTCTCCCCTCTTCAGTTCATTTTAACTCTCAGTGCAAATCTGAACATCTACTTTGCTTTCTGTTAAAGGGTGTTAGAGACAGAAATATTCACATGAGAGAAACCAGAATAAAGACAACAGGTAACAATAAACAGAAGGCAGCAAAGCCCTGCAGGAAGACATATGATACTCACAAATAAAATCCCCAGTGTTAGCTCTCTTCTTTTTGTAATTTTTATGAATTTCATGAACTTGTTAATTGAAAGATGCTACACATGCCTGTATAGAGAATTTAACACTGTATGTTGTTTAGGAAACTATATTAAAATTTTATAGAAAGGCAGTTTGTTTGGCAGAGACCAAAGAATTGGTACAGCTCAAACAGAAATCCATATCCTGTCTAAGACATTGGCCAGCAGCAGATGATTCACAGAAAGAATCTTCTTAGTCCCTTTATTGCTGACTTCTGACCTGAAGCTTGTGTCTTATATTACTTACTTTTTTTTCCCCCCTGGCTACAGAATCTCTGGTTGGTTTTATGCATGTAAATAATATTATTATTCAAACAAGCTCCAAAAGTCCTAGGCATGTGTACATGAAAAATAATGAAGGCAGCAGGAAAAACCCACCGGGGTATTTTCTGAGATTGATTTTAAGCAATGCATTATACGATAGGAAGAGTTTCTATTTTATGAAAGGAGGCTCTGTTGCAAACCCCACAAGTGGGCTGCAGCCACAAGCACTAAGGCAGAGCAGGCAGCAGGCATTAAGCCCAGTGCTGTTACTGGTCTGGAGGCCAGTTAAGACAAAAAAGCAACGCTGCCTTTGCAGCCCGAGTGGAATTCCACTGGAGCACTCGCACCGTGTTTCTGTATGTAACACATTCCTTGTCCTTTAAAGGGTATGCTATCTTACACTTGGGAAGGCTTTCTTTCCTCTTCCCTCCTGTAATTGAAAAGTATTCTTTATTGCCGATTTAAGGCTTGTTTTGACAAAGGGAGCACTGATGAGGCACTCAAGAGCTTGTATTAAATCAAAGTTAGACAGAAGTGAGCAGCTTGTATATGTGCTGTGGGATACACTTGCTCACATATTTATCTGCCATGTTTTGAGAGAAGGTTACAAATATTTTTATATATATATACACACATATAAAAGAGTGTGAGTAAGCAAGCTCACATTCCAAGAGAAGCTTTCTGGCTATGTCAGGAGCGTAGTCCACCCTCTGCTAAGCGAGCTTATTTTTTTGGAGCACAAGAGGATATTATCAGAGGAGCTCGTGTGGATGTACAGAAAGCAGAGATCGTCATGGCTCGCTGAGGTGATGAGCTGACGGGTGGATGGCGCCCATTATCTTCACTCCTCAATCCAAGTTTTCCTGAAAAACGGACAGGGGGAGGAGAAGGCTCCAACTGAGCTAAGGCACAGAGGACAAGCAAAGGATTAGGAGCGAACAGCAAGAAAAGGAAAGAGAACGAAAAAGATACTGAGAATGTTTCCAAGAGCTAGAAAATAGTTCCTAGATTAGAAGATCCAGTTGTCAGCAATTGAAAACAACATTCAGGTTTTAACTTCTGTACAAGGCTATTACATAACCCTGAAGCAAGGAAATTAACCAAAAGGAATGTGCCTTTACTAGCTATAGAAAATACACTTAGCTCCAGCTGCTTCGAGGCTCCTTGGAATTTTACAATGTTTCAAGCCTTGGTTCGGCAGGCTTATCACCCCCTGCCCAGCCACCAGCCGGGGGAACCTGATGCCAAGTACAAGGGGAAGCTGGTGCACGAAACTCAGCTGAACTGCTTCTACATCAAACCTGGAGGTAAGACAGCATCACCCACTCGTGTGCACAGAAACTGTACCGGCAGCGCTGCCTTCCTGTTTAAATAGAGCAATCTGTGTCATGTAGGAGCCTACCCTAATAGTTCACAGCAGGATTTGGTGATAATGTACTGGGAAGCCCTGAATGTGTGATCACACCACTGCAGGATTGAGATAATTCTGGTAATTCTCAAATCTGGGGAGTGAAGTAGATGGATGGCTTCTCTTGGTTATATATTGTATTTTGAGCATCTAATGAACGTTGCTTTCCTGCTTTCACTGTGACATGGTTTAAAAAAAGGAATGCAAGTATAAGGGAAAAGAAAGAAATGGGTTTTTTGTTGTAGACAAAGAGGTTAAGAAGTTTAAAACACACGAAAGCTGAAATTACTAAATACACATGTGCGTATGTGAAGGGATTAAGCCGCAAAGGCGGTTACACAAGGGATTTGGGAAAAGCAACCAGCTCTGGAATATCCTCATTTGCAGGAGGAATATGTACTCATGTACATTTTTCCCCTGCTCCTGAAACACCTACCATTTTATGCTGTACAAGGAGGGATGTGTGGAGCAGAGGGCACACAGGTAGTCACGTGAAAAAAAATCATTATCTGCTGCAAGCCCCACTCTTGAGCATTACTGCATCATATGCCTATCTTATCTTGAAAAGACGTCAGGAATGCCCAGCACTGGCACTACACTCTCCACAGTAAACCTCCAGACAAGCTAATTTGTTGCTTATATGCTGACATCCATAAATGGGAAACAAAGACTGTGCCTAGCAGATTACTCTCCTGCCATTCCATAGAAAAACTCATCCCCAAAGGTGGGATGTTTGATGCATGGCTCTCTGTTCCATACCCTTTTCCTACTCATTTGTTTGCCCAAGCTGAGATATGGCTGCACCACGCACAAAATAATTATCTGCCAAACAAAAACCACTCAGCTTTTTTTGTCTTAGCTCCTCAGCCTGTTTCTTCTCACATGGCATACTCTGACTTCCAGATTGGGCTGAAACTGAAAACCTACCTTAGGATTACTGCACTTCTTTTCCTTGCTTTTTTTCTTTAAGCACCTTCAACACACAACAGAAAAACATCATCAGAGCAAAAAGAAGGCTGCAGTCATCACAGTTACAGCTGCAAAAATCCACTTGACAAACAAAAACCATTCTAAACTGTTTGCTTTGCTCAGCCAAAGGTTTCCTCAATTGGCACCAAACCCTCAGGGTAGGAAGGGTGAGGAAGAAACAACTAAAATGTCCTTTTTAGAAAGTCTGAATAGAAAGATCTGTGCTGAGTCGGGCAGCGTGACAAGGGACGCGGTGTTGCGCATCAAAAATTAAAACTTAAGGCCTTCAGGAGTGGTGTCTACAAATTCCACTGAAAAATGTAAATTGTATTTAGTTTAGAAGAAAGTATGAATAATAAAGCAGCTCTGGAAAAACTAAATTTAGAAATACTTATTAGTACAAACAATTTTGTTTTAAAAACAACGAACAAAAAGGAATTTTGCAGTTCCTTCTTTTTTTTATATATATGAACCATAAGAACCTAAATCATAGAACATTTACTCTCTACAATACATAGGAAAAAACCAAAATTTAGAAATACTTATTAGTACAATTTTGCTTTAAAAAAACAAACAAAAAGGAATTTTGCAGTTCCTTTTTTTTTTTTTAAATATATGAAGCATAAGAATCTAAATCTTAGAACATTTACTCTCTACAATACACAGAAAAAACCAAATACCCTAAAGGTGAATTAACTCATAGCTGCTACTCCTAGAATCACAATAATAATTTAGTTTGCTTGGGGCCTCTGCAGTTCACTTAGTCCAGCATTCTGCTCAGAACAGTGGCAGCTCCAGCATGAAACACACATGAAAGACATGAAAACACATGAAAGAAGAAATCATAATCAACTACAAGTTTCCATTAAAAAAAACAAACTATATTCCATGGCACTTTTTCAGTTAATTTATTTTATATTCATTTTCCTGCTCCCTTCCCTAGGTTAAAAATCCACTCCTCCTCCCACAGATTTAAGCAGAGTTTAGTTACAGGTTTCAAACCCTGTAGTTTGTTCACTCTAGAACAGGCAAGCTAAATAAGCTGACTGCAAAACCATAATTCCTGATGTTAAAACCCACTTTCCTTGAGCCAGCACTGCTGCATGTCCATCTATCCCTGACTGCAACATTAACTTATGCTATACATCAAGCTATAATAATATTTTTATATCTCAGCAGGCAGGCATTAAAGATTTTCAGGTAGCCTTGAAAATTAAAATGAGACAGAAAGCATGAAAATCTAATATATAAATGCACGTATTTTATGGTTTTAGTGATAAAAATGTAAATTGGTATCTGTACTATTTTCAAGTGGGAGTTTATTATTTTCCTTGACATTCTGAAGTAATTTTTACCATTTTCTAAGCACATTAAAATCACTGGTTAGTTGAAGTATAGACCACAAAGGCAGGAATTATATGGGAAATGTAGTAGAAAATTATTAATGCCTTTATCTATGCTTTTATAAACTGGTTTATGAACAGGTAATTTCTAAGTGTAGGTACAAGGAAGTCAAGAAATAGAGTGCTAGAGGCCAGCTGGCATGAAAAAATATATCACTATGAATCCAGTAAATAGAGGCAGTAAGAAACTTGCTTGCTTCTCCCAAGAAAATTCACAGATGACAAACTATAAAACAGTTAAGCTGCATTGAAACTTACACAGGTTTCCACAAAAATGCATGCAACATGTCAAAGCTCATGCTGCATCCTTCATTTTCTGGGTTTAGAATGAACTCTTATGAAAACATTAATTATTTTCAGCGTGTGTGTTTCCTTTGGAAATTTCAAAAAGGAAAATAATGCCCATGCTCCAGAGTGTTAGCATTCCAACACTCTCAGCAAAACTCAGGTTTCACTTTAAGGTCAGGAGCATCCAGGGAAGATAATCATGACCCCTGCTGTTGTTCTCTCTTGCTGGATACACGATGAATTTTTAAAATGCTGATCAAAGGAGAGAAACTGGAATGGAAAAGAGGAGAGATTTGTTTGTAACTCTGAGACAAAAATGTCTCCAAGGACAGAACCTCAGGTAAACCACAATCATTTGTATTCTGAACAAATGGCACTAGTTAGTCCAGGCAGACTTATTTTTAAAAATAGCTTTACCAAAAACTGTTTAGCAAAAATCCAGGCTGAGAAGAATACATCCCTAAAAAGGGCAAGGCCCTTCTGCCAAAATTACTTAGCATTTCTACAGTTTGAGTTTGCACTTTTGTTTTAAATTGACAAACGCTTTTCAAAGAGTTTTAAACTAAATAAATATTTTCTTAAACAAAACATGCAGGTTGTAGCAGGCCAGAATAATAGTTCTGCAAACAAACTTAAGATAAAAAAAACCTGGTTTTAAGTTATTCAGTTGTGACAAAACCACCATATTTTGCCTAATGATGCAGCAACAGAAAGCCATGTAATATTTCTGAATCAGTAGACCACTGATTTGGAGGCATTTAGATAAAAAATAATACAAACTGGATTAAGTTAAACACTTATAAACACTTTATAGGTACTTGTTTCAAAATTCTGAAAGATGAATGAGCATTTGGGGAATAATCAATTGAATACACATTTCTATTTTCTGCATTCTTCCTGTTGGGGTTTTGATATAGGACCTGATACTGTATGTTGGCTGATAAATAAAGGAAGGAGGCTGATAAATAAAGTTCTCCTTTCTAAACTGGTATTTTTACCCAAAATATTGAACAGAAACTCTATTACATCATAAAGACAAAGGCTGGAATATCTATTTTGCCTGTCCCAATTGAGCAAGCAGTAATTTATTGGTCAATAAGGCCAAGTTTAAATATATACACAAGGAAATTTAACCACCAAATGCTGGTTTCATTCTCAAATTAAAAAAAAAAAAAAAAAAATCAGCAGAAAGAAGAGGCTTAAAATATTGTATTACATAATAATGTAGTGTAGACTATGAACACATTTCAAGGGGAAAAAGACACTATGGTAGTCAAAAGAAGATTGTTTTTCGATTATATATCCTTTTTTACATATCACACCGATATTCTCTTCTTGTTGCCTCCTACCTTTTCCCTTCAGAAGTAAAGTATTTAAGTCTGCAAGCTAAGATGTTTCTTACAAGAGAAATGCTACTTGCAAGGTCACTGCAGAGGTGGGACACTTCTAATGCATTTGTATTTTTATCAGGATGTATTTCCTTAGAAGGGTGAACTAAAATGAGCCACAATCAGTCTCAAAAGAAGATGAGCTGTTCTATTTGAGAGGGCTCCTGGCTGCTGTAGCACAATCTAAGAATGAAAAATAATAGTTTGAGGAAAATGTACACTGTTACCTTTTCCTAAAAATTTTACAATCACTTGCCCCCAGGCATGTATTTGGAAAAATTTTCATACATAATGATGAACTACAGGGGAAGAGAAAAAACAACCCCACAAAGCACAGATAAAACCCACAGAATTTCTTTAGACAGCTGGCTAACTTCCCCCTCCCTCCTATCGCATTTACCAGATGTGTCTGCAGGGTAGGAACCTGGGAAAATAACACAAAATGTTCAGGGTTCTGCTAGACACATGGCAGCAGGTTAAAGTGAAAAACTGAAACAAGTATGAGGTTATGTACAGACCACGTGTGCATGGACAGCTTTGGCAAAACCAGGCATGTCTGCTCTGCTTTTGTACCACTTGCTGAACCTCTGCAAAAACCCAAATTCAGCAGACACCTTTCACTAGAAGGGTTTATTCCATTTCACCCTTAGGAGATGACAGGAGCACAGCCCTTGCTAGAGTGTGGCACAGAAGTGAAAAGCAACTTCTACGTCCAAATAGAAGAAACTGTCAGAGAGAGAATTCTGCTTGACGTGTCACACAATTTCCTTCTCCACTCAATATAGCAGATAAGCACCCAATTAACCTGTATCAGATCATTGTCACAATTAGCATACTATTTTAAGGTAGGATCTTGTGTTCTTGGCAGCTGAAATGCTCAAGGTGAAGCCCAGCTCTGAGATAAGCAACTTAATATTCCCCAAATTCCCTGTTTCCTCTAAGCATCAAAAGCAGTATTCAGTGATGAAAAGGTAAATGAGTGAAATTAAGAAATTATTCCCTGACCCAGCACACAGACATAAACACCTGGTACAGCAGAGAGTGGGGAATAGCTGTAATTATTATATAGTTGCTAAAGGGAGAAAATTAAGGTAATTTAATCAATAATTTACTGCTATGTGTTTCTTGTGAACTATCTCGTATCAATCAGCATCAAGGCTTAAGCAACAGGCTCTGAACATTGGTTTTCCCAACAACTATCACCAAAGTAATGAAAAAAGTAATAATTATGAAGTTAAGATTAGTCAAATACATAACTCATGAAATATTTTAAAATCTTTAAAATTGTTAGATCATCTAAACAAAACCAGAACTACTGTCCTGCTCTCAGAAAGCAAGCATCTAAAATTGCAGTTTAAAGTATAGCAGTTTAAAGGTCCCTTTGGAAATTACCTGTTTGATCCATAAACCTTCTGTTCCTCTGTGGACAAATTTCTGCTGCCATTAAAAACTGTGATTTGATTTTCCCTCCTGGCTTTGAAATGAATAATCCCAGCTCTACCCTAACAGATTTCCCAAACAAAACTTTGCTGTGAAACAGTGGATCAGTGCAAACATTAACTGGCATGGATCCCAAATCCAGCCTGAAAAATCCTGGGATTAGACTGTGTCTCCAACATGGTGTTTAGACAACAAGATGACCAGGATCATATGAAACAATGAAATAAATAGGAAAAAGAAAGTAAAAGGATGAAATACACCTTTTTTTTTTTTATTTTAAGCATTTCTAAAATTTACATTTATTGTATATAATTTTGGAAAACTTCTCTCTGTTGTGATCATGTATTGGATACAAAAGGACAGCCATTACATGACAAAACGTTGGGACTGTCCAGTACACAAGTACAACCTTTATTTTAGACTGTGTGATACAACCAGCCACAGATACTCAGCTGTACAAAATGAATTTTGAATATTAAAAGTAACAAAACAATGGGCAGGGCCAGCAATTAGAAACACAGAGGAAATTGTTCGTTCTAAGAAGAAGACAGGTATGAAAAACAGCCTAAGAAGTCACCAAGTCAAACAACACCTCAGAAAAAGATAATTTCTTTCCAGATAGTGTTAGGTATTACTGCCAAACTGTCCACTGTTCTGCCAAGGAAACAGAGCTATTACTGAGTACTCCCTGTTAGTATGTGAAAGCAGGAGATAAAAATAATATTACAACATAAGGGCCTAAACGCCCCAGTTTTGTATGAGAACTTCATTTAACAAGGAATAAGCCTCAAGCCTTAGTTTTGCAAAAAAGCTCCAAAGGCAAATTGTACAGTAAATCACAAGAGCAAGAAAATATTCATAGAGAAAATTCAAGAGGATATTCAGAATTGTGTTAGGATGAGGCCCTTGTGAATACCCAAACCTATTGTCGAGGAGATCCCTTTATTTTATGTTGCAAAGGCTTTGAAATACAAAATAAGGAAGAAAAGGAAAGAGGTGTCTGCAACCCAGTGAAGAAATCACCACATGAACTATTTGTAGGGACCCAAAGAAAACCTGGGAAAGTCAAATGAGTTGGTAAAAATTGTCTTCCAATTTGCACTGGAAACAGATGTCATCATGAAAATCTGAGAAAACAACAGCTTTTCCTTTGAAGTATCAAAACCTTCAGTTTTCCTGAAGAAATAATAATTAAGCCTTTGTAGGAATATTTTAGGAAGATAAACAGCTAGGGGTAACATATCCTTATATCAGAACTCACCTGATACTGACAGGATTTATAAGTTTGTGGTTTTTTTAGCAGAACAGACATGAATCTGCTCTTAGACAACCAAATTCTCAATTCAGTTAAGAGGTATAGATTTACCCATGGTTAGATCAAACAGCTAACCCTGGTAAAAATCAGATCCACACACTCAGGCATCCTGCTCAGAAGCACTGGCTGCTACTCTCTGTATTTGAGACCTGCAAAACTAAAATTTTCACATCTCTTAGTGAAAAAAGAGCTTACATCTCCCAACCCCTGTTTTTTCTCTCAGTAAAAAAAGAAACAAATTACAATTTAAGCACAGTAATCAGATTAAAAACTTATTTTCTGTCACCACACATTGATGACAACTTCTAATTACCCATTATATCACTTGTGTCAACAAAAATGGAAAATTGATAGATCAGGTTTCAAAAGGTAGATATTGGCATATAGATACATAAACTCCCAAAGAAGTTCCAAAATGAGATTAAACAAGATTATAACTATGTAAGAAAAAGCCTTCAAAATCAAATGGAACAAAGAGGTGTCATAGTACCTAAAATCCTAATGTCTGGCCCAGTCTATGTTAGCCTGGAGATGTCTGCAATTCTTTTCAGTTTCCTCCTGAATTCCAATTCTTTGTCAGCCTAGCAAATACTCTCAAAAATAGCAGTTTCATTTAGGCTTTTTAAAATGTTCTTTCTCTATTGCTCCTACCACATAGTGTGTGTGAACAACAGGATTCCCTCTTGATGCATTTCTCAGCTCCAAATTAGTCTAATAAATAAGAAGGTCTAGCAGATTATCAAATTGGGCTGCTTTGCAAGGCACAGATTGCTTTTGTCTTTACTTCATCCAGAGGGAACACTTGAGTGTCACAGTTCACATAAACCATTTCTGCAATGTGCTTTTATGCATAAAGGACAAAGCCCAGATCAGGTACTACAGCTCTGCTTCCAAGCACAGCTACAAACTGGATTTACAACTGCTCCCTGCACATGGTAACAGGCTGTGTGCAGATTTGCATGCACAAATAAGCTTCCTCATGTCTTCCACTCATTTCTGAGCTTGCCTGACACTTGCTAATTCTTGTGCAAAGATAATCATGCAGTATCAACAGAAAGCCCAAAGTAATAACTTTGTCTTTCAGCGGGGTTTAAATTAGACTCAGCATTATGTTGTCAAGAGTTACGCCTAATAGTTGAGAAGCAACATGCTCTAAGAACAGTATTCAGGAGCTGGAGCAGAACACAGGGATTGGATTGGCTGCATTTGTCTATTTTTAAGCAGAAAGACTACAAATATTACACTGAGACTTCCCAGCAGTGACTGGGTGTATTCAGAAAACACACACACTGTCTCTCTCAGCCCATCACATAGGGGCGACCACAAACATCCACAATTTGTCAGTTAAATGAGGAGAATACTCCTAAGCACATCCTAACACTTTCTTTAGTGGAGTGGCATTTTAGGGAACACTGAGAAATTCTTCTCTTTCAGCACATCAGAAAAGCAAAATGCATTCCTCCAATTTCACTAAGCACTAGGACAACCTTAACCAAGAACAGGCTGAAGGGGACCCGACTCCAGTATTTAACCCAATGTGTCACATACTTACATCTGGCATTTCTGTAGAGCAGAAAAGGGTCCTGGAGCTGGAAATCGAGGTCTTTAGTAATAGGTTCTGTTCGATTTTCCATGCTCAGTCTGTTCATAATTGTGAAACCATGCCTTGGAGAGGCCGATCTGAAAAGGAACGAGTAGAAGTCCCATCAAGGTGAGGAAAAAGGAAATCACAAGGATTTCTTTGTTGTGTGGTGCTCCAAATTCAGTAGTTATTTATTTCTACAAAAAATCTAATTTTGTTGCCAAGGAAGTAACAATTGGCTCTTGCAGTTTTGGTAATCCTTTTAATTATGGCAAAGCCCTACATTATGTGTGAGAACTAAACAGACCATCAGCATCACACGATCCAATGCCACCATCTACCCCTACAACTCCTCACTGGGCTAGAAATCAGCAATTAAAACAAGTCAGAGCAGGCCAAGTTCTCAGCACTCAGACTAACAACTGCAGATACTAACAGTCATCACAGAGAGAATTTTCTGTAACACCTAAAATGCAAGGATAAAAGTGACCATGTGAGAAACTGAAACAGGCTGCCCCAGAGCAGCTGTGAATCCTCCCCCATCCCTGAATGATCCCTGATAAATGAGGAACCTAAACCATGCTATGACTAAATCATTATCTCATTCATGGGGATTACTCCTCAAGTCATTTAGATAAAAGTGTTAAACCTGTCATGATCCTGACAGGAGACACTCCTTTCAAACCAAGTTTGGCAATAAAGGAAAAGATGAAGGCTAAACATTTGGGAAAAGTGCCACCTCTGCTTAATTGCTGGTGTGTGGATTTCTCTGTGAAACCAAAACACAGGAACCTGTATTACAGCATTGGAGTCAACCAAAAAATAAACAAAAGGGAAATCCTTGACAAGAATCCTTGTTTGCAAGGGTAAATATTTCACTTAAAACAAACAAACAGTCCACTTCCACTGGTGTTCACCCAGTTGGAAATCTGACTTTTTGACTGTTCCTCAAATTCACAAAGATAAGCTGGGCAATGAATAAGTCAGCCCAAATAAAATGGTAACACCATTTTACATTGTGACTTAAGGTAATGAGAAGAAACAAAGGCAGCACCAGTGGTCTCCAGCTGTCTGCTGGCAATGTCTTTTCCATAGGACTTCATCAATTTCTTTGAAGTCACAGAAAGTTAAAGTTAAAACTGATGATGAGGGCAATGCATGATGTTACTCACAGTTCACAACCTGTTCCATGCTGCTGCCTAAACAAAAACTTCCTCAGGCAACAAAAACAGCAGTGAAAATAACAAATACCAGAAGGACCAGGTTTGATGTTGTCGGTTTTTGAGCTTTGAAACCAACAGACCAGGAAATACTGCTTCTGCTTGGCAGCACACAAGTCACCACATCCACCCAGTGCCAGCACAACAAAGGGCTCTGCTTTCCTCCCCTGGTGGTAATTTTACAGCATCAGATCCTCATTTACCTCAGAACAGCTTAGGAAAATTACTGATGACCATTGCCACTGCTGGTACAAGAGAGCTGCAAAGACTGAAACCAGCATTTCCACTTCCCACAAAGCTCACAGGCTCTTTCTTGGGCCTCTCTGTCACCTCACACACTTCTCAAAACCATCTCTTGCTTTCTCAGCTCTCCTACCAAACCCTCTTTGATATAAAAGCTGAAAAAGTAACGTTCTGCTTTGGTGTTACACCTCAGCAGCAACTGCAAGACTTGCTGACTGTGTAACTTTCTGATTTTAACAGCAGTCACAGAGAAATGCTGGGGCACTGGTATGGAAACCCCAGCCCAGGTCAGGCTTCACAACAGAACAGACACATGTGCTAGCACAAATGGTGCAAAAAATGATGCTCTGAAAGCCACAACCAGAGTTGCTGCTGCTAAAAGAAAGAATGAAAACCACCCAAAATGTTGGATAAAATATGCATGAAAAATGAGCAGACACAAATAGTATGAAAGTTCTCCAAGTAGGGGATCCAATATTTCAAAAGCTCTGCCATTCCTTTCCTTTAAGCAATATCATTATTTATTTCACTCTTTTTTTGTTCACACACTTTTAAACTGCAAATGCTATTTAAATCAACACAAAAGATTTCTACAGTTTACCCATACTGACATTTAAATTCACATTTGGAATATGAATACAAGGTCCTGTCTCCTTCAGAGTGTTTTCTTTCCCACATCTGCTTCTGGCAGTTTCAGTTTCTTTTCACCCTCAAACATAAGAGGAGCATTTTATTTCATTCAGCCATGCTCCATCCCAGCCAGCTTTTCCACATAGACAGATTTCACCTGTATGTGTCAAAGTGCAGTGTCCTCACCTTGTGTAAACAAACAGCGTTCCCTCCACATCTGTCTTCTCCTGAGGAAAAGGAACATTAAGCAAGTTGAAAACAGGGCAGTGTTTTGCTCTCCATCAGCGAGCCCCCTCTTCTCTGTTTTACCAGCACCTCTCTTACCCAAGCCAGGAAAAAATAACTAAACCAAATGTCATGGGCTGGTGGTGAGAGGCTGGAGCTAGCACAGGTCACCACGCAGCATTCCAGGCTACACCTGAGCACAGCACACAGGCAACAGGCAGAGACAAGAGTTTTCCATGGGCACCTGCCCTCAGGGGTGATGTTTGGCACAGAAATGGGGGGAAAACAACACAAAAGGCAGATTGGGCAGGTTCTTCAAACACAGGCCCTGAGTCTCACTGTTACAGCCAGCCAAGAACCACCTGCCCAGAGCCTGAATGTTGTTACCTAGAGTTTCCCCGAGGTAATTACATTTGTACAACAATGCTTTTAGCACTGGCAACTCCACCAGCCTTTTGCACACGTTTGGGTTCTGTTAGAGGTGATGGAAGGGCAGAGGAGCACCTGAGGTCCAGAGCCCTGGGTTAAACCCCAGCTCTAGGTTAAATCCCAGTCTTTCACAGCCTTGGGATAAAAACCGGAGCTGGGTTAAATTCCAGCCTTCACAGCCCTGGGTTAAACCCCAGCCTTCCATCACCTTGGGATAAAAACTGGACCTGGGTTAAACCCCAGCCCTGGGTAAAACCCCAGTCTTCCATGGTCTTGGACTAAACCCCAGCCTCCACAGCCCTAGACCAAACCCCAACCTACACTGCCCCAGGTTAAACCCCAGCCTCCCACAGCCCGAGGTTAAACCCTTCCCTCGCACAGCTCCAGCTCCAACCCCAGCCTCCACCGCAGCTGTGGGAACTCCCCGAGCTCCATTCCCGGCCCCGGGAGGCTCCTCAGGGCGTTCCCAGGGCTGCCCGTGCGGGACACACCGGGTGCCGCCGTCACCGCCACACCCTCACACCTGCCCGCTGGGCGGGGCGTGACGCGTCAGGCCCCGCCCACAAACCGGGGCGCGCGCGCGGGGTGGGCGTGTCGGGAGCGCGCGCGGGGTGGGCGTGGCAAAGGGGGCGCGCGCGCGGGGTGGGCGTGGCAAAGGGGCGCGCGCGCGGGGTAGGCGTGGCGGGAGCGCGCGCGGGGTGGGCGTGGCGGGAGCGCGCGGGGGGTGGGCGTGTCGGGGGCGCGCGGCGTGGGCGTGGCGGGGGCGCGCGTACCCACTGGCTGGCGCGGTGGCCGAAGGTGTAGAGCGCCACCTGGCTGGCCACGTCCACGATGCCGCTGATGTAGGGGTCGTGCTGCCGCAGCGCCGCCAGGCTGATGTCCAGCCCCCGGCCCAGCGCCGCCGCCATCTTGCGCCCGCCGCGCAGCCCCCGCCAATCCACGGCCGAGCCGCGCCGCCCCGCGAGCAGCCGCCGCAATCGAGCGCCGAGCGGCCGTGAGGGGCGGGCCGGGGATGGCGGTGCGCAGGGCGGCTCGCGGTGACCGCAGCAGCGCGGAAAAGCTAAAATTGCTTTAACCATTAGCGCTGCACTTGGTTATTCCGTACGCACCACGCGTGAGAGCAAAATTCCAAATCCCGCCGTGCCCAAGAGCGCTGTCCCGTTCGTGTGCGGGCTAAAATCTCCAAAGAGTTTCACAAAGTTCAGCAGGAGCCACCCTGCAGACAAACACGGGCCTGCCAAGAGCCCGAGCCCTCAGGTTCATCAGGTTACAGTTGGGATAAAAGCAGCCAGGTTTCGTTTTAGTACACATAAAGAGTGTTTTAATAACAGCACCAGATGAAACTCTAACAGTCTGACCCTAAACCCATGAAGGAATCTGCAACGAGTAATAAATCACTAAAAAGACTAAAATTTTAGTTTTAGTTTCAACCATTAGGGCTGGAGTTAAGAAGTGGTCTCAGAGCACGACTGAGAATTTCAACTTTCGAGCATGAGGAAAGTATTCCCGTGCAAAGCTACTGCGAGCCTTAATAAACGTGGGCTGAAAAGACGACATATTTTGAATTATTTGAAATAATAATGAAACAACTTCAGTGGTGCCCAGCCACAGGACGAGGAGTCCTGAGCACAAATTAAAACACCTGGAGTTCCACCTCAGCTTGAAGAACTTCACACTGAGGGTGGCAGGGTGGCCACAACCCTCATGTGGATATATTTACACAGAAATATATATCTATATATATATCTGAAACCTAAACAAGCATACTATAATATGCATATGTTATATGTTATACAAACAGTGAGCAACAGATGGACAAGACCAAGGATTCAGTTGCCACGTTTTCCCGTCAGACACGCATATTTAT
Organism: Poecile atricapillus; assembly: GCF_030490865.1. Classification (NCBI taxonomy): domain Eukaryota; kingdom Metazoa; phylum Chordata; class Aves; order Passeriformes; family Paridae; genus Poecile; species Poecile atricapillus. Next base: position 5,908,489 of record NC_081266.1, on the reverse strand, counting down.
TATTAATCTATTGGTACCGACAGTTTACAGCAAATACAGGAGCTTTATGGGGCATGCAGATAAGCTCATTTGGCTTAGATAGAGCAAATTATTTTTACTCCATCACCTCAGCCTGCTGCAGCCATTCTGGAGGCAGTCTCCACCTTCCATATATTTACTTCCAGAGAAAAGGATATGCCCTGGAAAAACAGGTGGTGGTAGTGGATGCTGTCGTAATTGCTTGCAGTATTCCTGACACAACATTTTCAAAAGGACAGTAGCTGGGCAGAGGGGATGAAGTCTGCTGTTGTGTTTTCTTCCCTTCTTCTCCAGGCCAGATGGATTCAGTGAGCAGTAGCATCTGTTCCAAGAGCACCTGGGCAAGCCTAGATAAAAAACTCCCATCCTGTGACCTGAGGATAGGAGAGTCTTGAGAGACAGCAAGCTGGGAATTCACAGAATTAAATGTAGGGATAGTGAGTCTCTTGAGTGGAGTTAGGAGTGACCCTGTTGTCAAAAAGGACAGGAAGAATGGCTGGTTTTTGGGGCTTAGGAGAGACTCTGTAGGTTTTATTGTATCCCAGAAGGCCACCAAAAATTGCATCACTGAGAATAAGGACCTACAGCTTGCTCTGCAAGCATCTATTAGGAGAGGAGACATCTGAACACACTCTGGTTATAATCTGTCTCACTCTCACTTCCTTCTTGTCTAAAGCCACCTTGTTTCATTTGGGGCTGTGATGGAATACAGCTTTAGAGTGTAGAATTCTGTAAGTGATTTTTGTGACACTTGTGGTAGGAAAATGCCTCTAAGCAGTTCCGCTGCAAAGCTCTGGCTGACCTACAGATCCTGTAACAGCAGGAGAGATACATGGGCTCGTGGTGGGCAAACTGCTGTCCTTGCTCTGGGCATGACCAGAGTAGAAAGGCAAAAAAATAAGAAAAAAGCAGTAAATAGGAAAGATAAGTCAGCTGTTGCTTAAATAGTTAACAGATGCACATTAGCACATTAGCTTCTCTTTGCTAATTTTTTTTCAGTCTTTTTTTGTTAGTAATTCATTACTTGCTGCAGGTTCCTTTTCAATTCACAGTTATCAGGCTCCTTTAAGCATATTCCTCCTCATGTGCTGGGGCTTCTCTTTACCATCATCTTCAATTCTTTGGCAATTCTCCTGCTTCCACTTACAAAGTCCAAACTTGTCACCAAGGCTTAGAAGTGTAAAACTCTTAGAGTCTCATTCCTTGACTTTTCCTTTACGAATGCTTTTCCTGCCTCCAACAATAATACTGTAACAAAAGGTGTCCTGCTTTCTTTTTTATTTTTTAATTTTTTTTTCCCCCTTCAAATCTCTCAAAACAAACCTGTCAGATGTTTTGGGTGTGTGTTTCTGTTCGTAGCTGCTTTTTACCACCTCCCTCCCAGGTCCCTGTGCCCCTTTCTCACACAGCTGGACAGACAGTTCCCTAACATTGTGTTTGGAGTCAGCAAACCTGTCAAGCTTCTGATCAGGCCTTTTTCTATTTTCTGTTACACTCTGAGGTACCTTCAGCTGGTTCCAGCTGTTTTCCTGCATAAGTGGAATGTAATTGCTCCTTCCATTTAGCCTGAAGTAAATATACTTAATAAAGCCATTAGTTCTGCCCTGCTTTATGGGATCACTTGATAGCAGACTAAAAATTTTCCAATGAAACAAGGCGCTGTTAAGAAGAGAAACACTGAATTCTCACTGCATCTAAAAACTTAAGGGTGTTTTAGCAAAAATGTCACAGCTTAAAAACATTGATTCTTTAAACTATGGTTCTTTTTCTTACAGTCAGTAGTTCATGATAACAGTAAAATTGAATCTGAACGATTTTGCTGTAATTTTGTTTATGAAACAAAGTCATTTTCTAGCTTTCAAAATGTCATCATTTCATGAAGTATATAATTAGAATGTCACTTTTTTGTCTTCTACCTACCTGGATACTGTTTTGTTAAAAAACCCCAAACCTCATCTTGCTTTTGATATGGCATGAAATGGATTTTGTGTAGGTAATATTTGGGCCAATTTAAGGCAAAATCCATGCAGCATGACATTTTGAAATTAATAACAGACGTGGAGATGGTTAGGCCAAACCTTTTCACAAGGGTTGTTCAAGCAGTTATTAAACCTTCACATTCAAGAATCTGTGCCACTTTTAAAGATTCAGGCGTGCTTCCTCCTGCAAATTATTGGCATTGAGGGGGTGATTTTGTGTGGATTTATTTGGGGGCGCTGCTGAGGATGTGCAAGGTTGGGTGCTGGCACCTGGGATCTGGGCTGGCACAGGTGTGTGCGTGGCCTCAGTGTGAACCAGGCAGATGGGGGAAATGAACTGTGTGAGAAACAAATGTTCACAGCCCTGCTGAGCTCACAGCCTCCCCTGGCTGCCTGCCTACCTGCCCACACTCGCTCCTCCCTCGGAGCTGCACCTTCCTCTGATAAACAGCAGAAATCACTCCAGCCAGCGTAGTGCTGAGCACCCTGTTTGCTTCTCTTCCTCTTCTCCAGCCCCTTTGGAGCTGTTATTGCATGGTAGTTGTCTTTTCCTTTTTATTCCTTCCCAAAGGCTGCCACGATTTTCTCTTCTCACTCTGACTGGTGGCACCTCTGCTGCTCCTGCTTGAGGAGAGAGTGCTGAGGCAGCACTCCTGAGTTCCTCTTACTCATCCAGGGCCACTTAAACACCCTGGATTTAAATGCCACTTAAATTTGGGTGATGCTTTTCAGCATGCTGCTTTCCTGGGAGCAGCAGGTTGCTCTGGTGGAGCCAGAATGATCCAGCAAGGCTTGATTACCCATGCTCCACATATTCCTGGGCATGTGCCTTCAGTGCTCAGCATGGTAGCTCTCCCTTTTTAGGAATCTGTGCTTTGTGCTGGAGTCTGGCTGCATCCCTTCCCAGGCACAACTGAAATATGTGGGGTTTTCAGCCCCTCTTCCCCTTTGAAACCAGTGCTTTGTCCTGGAGTCTGGCTGCATCCCTTTCCAGGCTCGAATAATTCAAAATATGTGGGGTTTTCAGCCCCTCTTCCCCTTTGAAACCAGTGCTTTGTCCTGGAGTCTGGCTGCATCCCTTCCCAGGCTCGAATAATTTGAAATATGTCGTCTTTTCAGCCCACATTTATTAAGGCTCACGGTAGCTTTGCATAGGAATACTTCCCTCATGCTCAAAAGTTGAAATTCTCAGTTGTGCTCTGAGACCACTTCTTAACTCCAGCCCTAATGGTTAGAACAATTTCAGTCTTTTTGTTAGTAATTCATTACTTGCTGCAGGTTCCTTCATGAGTATGGGGTCAGACTGTTACTGTATGGAATAATTAACTATAATTTACTGTGATTTTCAGTTGAGGGTTGCATTTTTCCTGCATGTAAGACCCTGGGTTTTTACCAAAGGACTTTTTTTTGTTGTTTTTTTCCCTTTGACTGATTGACAGCAAAATATAACTCTTTACTTCACCTTTTTTCTATGCATTTATTTACAAGGTACTGAGCTTTACATTTTTATGGGCCCAGTTTCTGCCAGTGGCTTAGCTTGAGGAGAGCTAGAGGAAAGTTACTATCATTAGTAGAGCTGCATTTTTCCTTTCTCACTTCCTATGTACATATTTTAATTGTGAAGAATTCTTTTTGATTTACCTTCAGTCGCTTTTCAGAGGGCATAACCTGTGCTGCAAAAACAAATTTAACACCAGGAAAAGACTTCAGGAGGAGAAAGGGACACTCTATACCAATATAATTGCATTGAATTCTAGTTTTAGTCAGAAAAAAAAAATCTTCCTTGTGTACATTTAATCAGTAAAAACTTTTCTTTTTATCAGTGTTAGATTTTCAAAGTTTTAAGTGACTATATGACTTCACTGTCTTGTCTTTAGATAAGCAGAAATGAGAATATGATAAGCCTAAAGAAGGTGTGTGGAATATTTTGTGCATGGAATAGTTTTCCTGATGGTGTTGTCTTTATCCCCAAAATTTGCCTGATTTCTATAGCTATGCATTTGTGAGTATGATTCTGTCAGATCTCTTCATAAAATTCTAGATTTCATCCTCCAGTCTCTCTCTCTAATGCTGATAATATTCCAAACATTTATTTTTGATTTCCCTGCTATAGCAAAGAAAAAATACTGTCAAAACTTGCAGAAGGCTTTTTCCTCCTTCTTTATTTATTTAATGTAGCAGAATTCACTAAGTGCAGTAGCATTTCTCATAAGGTTTAACTTTGCAAATTCCTTTACTTCCACCCCCATGCTACTTTAATTACAGTTAAAATTTAACACTTGATTTTATCCTGAGAATGCAACCATTTGGAGCCAGCATGTGATTTTTTTTTTTTCCCTGTGATTTTGTTTCCACAACTGTCTGTGCTAAAGTTCAATAAAATATTATTGATAACCATTACTTCACTGCTGTCCTGATAAAATGACAGAAACTGTTTTGAGCCATCATTTTCATTCTTTACTGGGGTGATTGGCTAGACAAGCCACCAAAATATTGAAGAGCATCAGTCAGTCCTGCTATTTCTTATAGGTTAATAAGGTGCAGTAGCAATTATATCTTCCCTAAATAATACCTTTTCAACCACATCTCTCTGGTAATCACCATTTAATCTGGCAGAATCAAACAGCTGTTGCTCTAAAAGAGGCATTTTCCAACCAGCTACAGAGAAGATGCCCCTATTTAATTAATTCCTAGTATGGAAACTTTCATTAGATAATTACATGAAGTCAGGACCTTATTTTTCCACCTCACCTGGCAGAGCAGCTCTTGTCCTGTGAAGGGAATGGAGCCATCACAGAGAAACTCACAGTGCTGGGGAGCTGTGCCTGTGCTGCCAAAATATCTTTTTATGAGTTCTGAGCATTCCCATCAGCTTTTGTTTGAGCTGACTGAGGAAGGAGAAGGAGAAACTCTGAATAACTTTATACTTTTAGCTGTTACAGTGTTACTTTCTGAAGAGAATTTGTGTTATTTCCTTCAAAAGGGGTAGAAGTATCCTGGGTTTTGTTGTTGTGTTTGTTTTTTGAATGAAGAATGTTGATGTTTGTTAAAGACTGATGCAGCATTTCATAGCTTTAGATATAAGAGAATGAAGAGTGTTGCAACAATACTGAATTTCAGAGAGCAGATAAATATAAGGAAAGTTCCTTCCTTAAAGAAACCAAGCAAATAAAGTGACATTTCTATCTTAAATATTCCCCCAATGCTTTTGTATCTTTGCTATGGATATTGCTGTGGGGAGATTCTTGTGCTGCTAATGGCTCAGTTCTGCTCCTCCAGGTGGGCAGAGCTGCTGAAGGCTCTCACAAATACCCCTTCTGTAGTTAAAAGTTAGCCTTAAAAGCTATTTTAACTGTCTTTTAAGGTAAGCTCACCTAATCTCTAATAGCATGATTTTGGCACAGCACCTTAGGTGATCATTTTTATTTGTTACTGGCTTTATTTGGCTAGAAAATATAAAGAAAACATTTGTTTTAAGGTAAGCTTCCTTTCAAATTGAAAATGGACTTTTCCCCCCCGCCTTTTTTTATGCAGCATGTTGCAATAAGGATCCACAATTACCTCTGTGTTTTAAATGCAATTACTTGCAGCTTCCTGAAGAGTAAAAAAAAATATTCCATTTTTATTTTAAACCTATATTTTGGTCATTATTTGTGTTGCTTTCGGGTTTGTGGGTATAAGAAGAAAGTCCTGGGTAGAAAAAGGAGTTCAGATTTGTGTTACTGAACCAGAAAACAAAACTTGGTAACATTTGAAGTGTTGCCCTTGGAAACAATAAATGCAGTCTATCCCTGGTTTTCAGAAGGGTTGGATTTAGGCAAAGGCACCTTCCATCAGGCAGCCAATACAAGATTTAAGCACTTCTGAATGAGATTTTGAAGTGGAAACTAAAGGTATTAGCACCACAAACCTCCAGTGAGTGTCTGAGTCTGGCTTTATTACAGTTGTGTGAATTTGTTTCCCTCGGTGGATTCTGAGAGCTGCAAAGGCATTTGGCTGTCCCTCTCTTGCAATCTGATTTTGTCATTTTCTGGTGATGCTGTGCTGCTTCTTCTGTCAGATTAAATTTACAGGCATATTACCTCGCCTGACAGAAACATGAACTGCATGGATTTTTCAAAGGAAAGCTTCCATAAGGAGTAACAGGACAGGGTTTGTTTTTTTTTTTTTCTTTTCTTTTTTTCTTTTTTTCCCTCTTATTTTTCATGCTGGTTTGCCCAAATTGGTTAATTTTATTATCATCCTAAATTAATCTTATAACGTTGAGCTGAGCTTGCTTTCTTATCTACAATGAAATTGCTGTGTCATCGAAGCACTAGTAAACCTACCAAGATTAAAACTAAATCAGGCTCAGGACATTTTTTGGGGGGTTTTTGTTGTTTACTTTTTGACTGGAAAGAAAGATCCTTCTGCAGCTGTTTTAGATGACTTCTGAGGGGGTTCTGTTATTAAAATTCAGCTAATACAGCATTTCATGGTGCTCTCAGAATTGCAGGATTCGGGTTGAAAGGGGCATCTTTACATCATCTGTTACAATCTTTATATATCTGTTAGAATCAAGATGATTATGAAGGGGAGGAGAGGGTTGGAAGAAAGCTCATGAGGGTGTTGTGTCACTGTTGGTGGCACACAGGAACACCCAGACTGGGCAGGTGGGATACACAAATCCCAGCTGGTGTCACCAGGGGATGGAAGGAGCAGGAACCTTGGGATAGAGGAGGCAGGGCTGAGGCAGAACGAGGTGGAGAGGAAGGCAGGATGGGCACACAGGCAAAACTGAAGGAGGTTTGTCCCTAGAACAGGACACCTGCCAGGAACAAAATGAAATGGGCAGGACAGAGCTGTGTGGGTCTGCAGGAGAATTCAGGACATGGAGACAGAGGAATGTTTTGATGGAAGGAAATGCTGAGCACCAGGATGGGTGAACACTGTGCTGTCATTACCAAGAACTGTCCTTCTGCCACCAGCATTTTTGAGGTCGTTTTAATTGCTGGTTGTGACCTAATTGGAAGTGGCTGCAGCTCCAGAGCAGAACCTACAGAGTCTCCCCTCATGCAGCGCTGAGCAATTGGAAAGCAGACACAGCGTCACATAGATTTTCTGTCTCTTTGTCTCCCAGGGCTTTCTGAGGGATACAGACCAACAGGCATTTTCTCTCCAGCAAGAAAGAGATGTAGACTTAACAATTGTAGGAGAAGTTGATTGACCATCAAGAAAAACGTTGTGATGATTGAGGAAGCATTTATGAAATGATAAAGCCTGCTAGAAAGCATCTCTGTTTTCCCTACTACTTGGCAACAGTTGCCACAAGACGTAGAAGCCCTCTGTACAGTTCCAAGAGAGATGATGCGGTCTAACATTTTCAAATGTCTAAGTATCATTAACTCCAGCTGACAAATAGCAGTTCCATTTTATCCTAAAAATCATACTTATCCTAAAAGTATGTCAATAGAGACTGTGGTTTGAAATGTGGTTTAGGATACAGAGGGAGGAAAAGGCGTGGGGCACTATTTTTAACATTCTATCTTCGATATTGCTGTTTGCAAAAATTATATAAACCAATCTGTTTTGTCTGAGCTTTGGGTAGTACATGTCTGGGTGATTGTATGCAAAAAAACCTCGGGCCCAAAAGGAGGGACAGGCTCATTTTACTTACCACTAAATATTTCAAGCAATGAAATGATGTAAAGCTGCTCTGAAGTTTGATTTCCTCTTATCTGCATTAACCTCATCAGCAATGACTCCATTTTCTTTCAGTGTGAATAAGATTGCCTGACTTACGGGTTTTTCCTTTCACATGGCAAATCCATCTTGCTGTACTAGGAGAGAATGATAACCACATTAGTTTTGTAGTTGCATTGGTTCTGAGCTGCCCTGTGGTACTGAGGAATATGAACTTTGTTCTGTGAATGAGAATACTGTACTGCACCTGCTGTAGTAACGAGAAAAGGATCCCAAATTTGCCTTTTCTGTAAAAGTGTTTCTGAACAGATCCTTTGGCTTAAACTAAAGTGGTAGCAACAGCAGTGGAGATTCCACAACATTTCTGGGCAACCTATTCCAGTGTTTTATTACAATAATAATAATAATAATAATTTCTATGTGTCTAATTGGAATTTGCTCCTTTATGACTTGTCTGCTGTCTCTCATCCTTTTGCTGTGGATCTCTGATAAGAGGCAGGCACCATCTGCTCCTTACCCTCCTCTTGAACACTTGAAGAGAGAAAAAAGCTCTATCTCAGTCATCTCTTCTTCAAGCTTAGTAAGCCACAGAATGGTCAGGTGTGTGTGGCACTGTGTGCCTCTGGTGATTCCAAGCTGGCTGTTCCTTTTTTAGCCTTTATCTGCTCGGATATGGCTTCTAGGATGACTCCATGATCTTTCCAGGAACTGAAGTTAGCTTGGCTGCCCTACAGGAGGAGCTCCCCGGCTCCTCCTTCTTGGTGTTTGTCTTGCTGTTCATCAAAAGCCTCACCTGGTGGTCGTGGCCTTTCAAAAATGAGAGGACAACTTCACAAGTGCCATTGGCCACCTTTCTGCACCCCTTCAGATACAGCTCCTGTTGTTCCAAGGATTTGTTGGTCCAACTGGCTCAAGTGCACCACTCCAAGAGACTGACCCAGGGCTTGGAGACTCTGATGGCCTAAAGACAAACCTGGCCAGGAGCTAAACCCCTTCCCCCCCAAAAAAACCCAAACATCCCCCCCCTCAAAAAAAAACAAACAACAAAATCACCCCAAAATAAAAACCAGTGGAAGATGTGAGACAAACGACTCATTGAGTACCTGAGCCCTATCCATGTCCTTTGCCAATGCTTTTCCTGCCAGACTGAGCAGGGGGCCCATGTCCTTCCCAGCCTTCCCCTTGCTGCCAATGTACTTACAGGAGCCTTTCTTCCCTGTAATCTCTCCATTTTCCCAGCTGCATCTGAGCTTTGGCCTTGGCCTTCCAGCTCCACGTTCCTGAGCTGAGATGGGAGCTCCCTGTTCACCCATGCTGGCTGTCTGCCATGCTGGCTGCCCTCCTGACCTGTTCCTGTGTGCTCAGAAGGGGGTCCATGAGGACCAGCCACGTGTCCTGGGTCACTGAGCCCTGCAGGGCAGTGTTCTGTGGGATGCCCCCCAGCCCACTCCTAAACAAACCGAAATAGAGCCCGAATTCCAAAGCTGTGACTCCAATATTCCTCTTGCTCAGGTTCTTCCAGGATGCTGAACTGCAGAATGCTGTGTTTGCTGCAGCCCTGCTGACCTTGACCTTCACATCTTCACCCTCATCCTTTTTTTATGAATAGCAGGCTGAATGCCTCTCCTAGTCATCTTCTTGATAAGCCACATCAAGAAATTGTCATCAACATATTAACATGATTATTCATGAGAAGGAATTGATTTCATGAAGTGTCTAGTTCAAAATTACAGACTAAAGAAGTTTGAATAAGTTCCCCAAACTACTGGGTAATTATCCAAACAGAACCATTTAAAGCTCTTCCACTCCTTGTATTAATAGGAGCTACAATATTCCCATGCTGACTATGAGAGGAAAAATCAATATCAGCAAACGTACATTCATATTGATTTATCTTCCCTTTTGGTTTTCTAATTTAGTAAAGGCTACTAATGCAACATTACATAAAGATTCTCAGGAGAGTGAAAAGGCTAATAGGAGCAGGTATTGCTGTTTGTTCTGGGGAAGTGAACTGACTGTACTGTTCAGTCAATTGCTGCCCAACTCTGATACATGGACTTTAGAGCCGTGTATCAGCATCATTCCAGGCAAAGGGATTAGGAGGAGGCATCACTTTAACTTTTTGGGATGCAGGCCCAGCACACTGTTAGGATTTTTCAATGTCCTCGTGTACATGTACAGAGCAGTTAGTAACCTTTGTTAAATTAGGTTAGAAAACAGTTTTCAGATCGTGTCCAATTCTTATGCTGTATTTGATTTTTTAATGCATTATTTCATGTCTTGTATGAGGAAAAAAAAATGCCTTATGAAAAGAATCATTTTGTTTCAGTTAATCATTCTAAACAAAGCAAAGGGAAGCAAATGAAGGGAGGAAATTTCCTATGATTTGAAAAACTGAAGTTTTCTCATCTGAAGTATTTTTCATCACTTTTCTGATGTCCAGAGCATCAGAAAGTTGTCATATGGGACAATGAGTCAGGTAAACACCTGTATGCTACATCCTCAGAGATTAAATGGGGATGTGATATAGTACAAGCTATTGCATGTCTCAAGTGGTATAAAACTTCAGAAAAAAAACCTTTTAATTAAAAAAAAATAATCCTTGCAATGTTACAAATGTGGAAGTGCAGCAGGTTATAAAATGGGAGGAGCATTCTCTGAGCTCTTGCTGTGCACCATCAATAGGCAAAGGTTCATGATTGGAAGTTTTCCACGTGCTTGGGTTTTTGGTTTGGTTTTTTTTTTCCCTCCCCTTTTTGAGGATATGAGGACACTGTCAAAAAGTAGGACATTTCCTTATCCTACCAAAGGACAAGGAAAACAACAGATTACTGAAAAATAAGACAGAATAATTAGGTCATTGAAGGTCTGGGCTCATAGAGGTATTTAGTGTCCCAGAAGAACAGCTGAAAAATCACATTTTGAGGATGACTGTAAAAGTTGAGTTCTGTCTTCCAAGGCCCAAATTCCTAACTTTTTTTTTTTCAACTTTTATTGAATTTGGCCATCAAAGCATTCTGTTAGAGCAGTAAATGCAAGAACAGCTTTTGTCCCACTTTAATGAATGGAAAATTAATTTTCCTTAGTCACCTTCATTGAACTATCAACAGGTTCTTTCCTATGAAGGAGGGCTCCAGCTTGATTTGGAGTCCCAAATGACAGGGTGGCTGTCTCCAAATGGCCATGGCATCACAGCTGGGAAAACTGTGCTCAGTTTCCTATTGTCCATCAGCAAAGACTGGGACTCCTGTGAGTGCTTCACTGTGGAGATCTGCCTTTTTTCCAGGGGAAGGGGTTTCACTGCAAATCCAGCCTCTTTACTCAGTCTTTTAATTCCAAAGGTAGAGAAGATAAATCTGTATCACAGCAGGAAAGTATTCCAGGGGTTCTGTCAGGAAGTAGTACTTGCACATAGTGTAAATATTTTAATTCTGTGGAAACAGAGTGATGGTGTTACTCACAGAGCATTAATTCTTGTGTCATTCACAGTCTTTGGGATATCATTCTCTTGTTATGCACCTCCTGAAGCACATGCTCTCACCCACCCCCAAATCTGAATACACAAAATGGTTTTACTGCACAGCTTATTAGAACAGCTGAAACATTTCAATTTACAGCCTTTTTTTTTACTGTTTGGAACAACAGGATAACTGATAACAAGTGTAGGTGATCACACTCTTATTTCTGAGGAGAAAACAGGGGCTACACAGGGGTTACACCTGCTCTACACAGCAGAGTGGAGAGATCCAGGGATGAAGTCCCAGTTGGTTTTTAAGTTCAGAGCTTGTGATCTGGGGTGGTTCTGGCCCTGTAGCTTGTTCTTTTTCCATACTGAGCATATGGAAGTCACAATTCTTTCATGGAACTTTAACTCGACGAGATGCAAGTCATGTACATGACAGAAGGCCTTGAAATCTGGGCAATTTTGCTTGTCAGATTGCAAGTCCTGGCTCTGAAGCATTTATTACCCATTTTCATTGGGAATTTCTAGTGTGTGAAATTCTGAATGTTGTAGGATAAAGCACTTCTTACCCGTCTTTTAAAAATGACTGATTTGGGTATTTTTTTCCTCTCCAGAAACTTGCAGAATAAATTCAACCTCCACCCTGAGAAATTTCAATCCAAACAGTTAAAAACTTTGTTATCCAGAACTGAAAAGAATGCCTTGTAGTAGTGTTGTATTTATGTTGTGTTGAAGAGGGGTTATTTTTAAATGAAAATCAAACTACAGGGTACCATTTAGTAGCGCTCTAGTTCATGTGGATTTTCAGTTCTTTCATTACAAGGTCTCAAACAGCTTCACAAATACCTCAGTGAGATGCAGAAATACTATATTCATCTTAATTTTAAATAAAAAATAGGGTGGGAATGGCTGCATTTGGTCAGTGTGAGTGAAGAAGCAGCACATGTTCAAGGTTAGAGACTAAATAATTTACCAAATCCTTCCTGTTAACCTTTGGAGCTGCAGATTTAGGGAATACTTTGTAGTTCCATTTTTGTTTAGGATGCCTGAGGTGAGTGTGGCCCTGTGACTTCAGTAATTTTTAGGTCCCTTACTGTTTGCACAGCCACAAAAAAAACTTGTTTAGTGGCAATAATTTATATTTTTTTTTTACCAGGTGATGCCTGGGCATGTCATGATAAGTGAATCAAGTATTTTAAATACTCACTTCCATCATTTTGGTCTGGCCAGGGCAAAACCACAATCACCTGTGATGTCTGATCTGGAAAAATGCTTCTCAAAGCAAAGATTGGAAACAATTATGGATAATTTCTAATAGAAGACTCTCTTGGTGCCTTTTCTTTAAAGAGAGTTTATTTGCTGTAAGTTAAATGGGAACTCTCCAGAAAAAAATTTCGAGAGGAAAAATTTTAATGTGTTTTAGCTGTCAGCCTGTAGCTTTTAGAAATATTTTTTTAAAAATCCATACTGGTACTGTTCATTTACATTTTGCTTTGGATTCTTAGGACAATGACCAGTGTCATTCTGCATTTTAAATCATTTTTACCTTCTAATTCTAATGCACTAATGGCCTGTAGTCCATCTTGTGTAGCTTGGTGAGGTCATTATCCTCTTTACATTCACAGGTTTGCTCATATTAATGAAATACCTCTGAAGATACTTAATATATCATGCATGGACAATTTTCTGCTGATGAAAAAATAATGAGAATTATTTTTTTTTCAGAGATATTTCCAGTATTTAGCAAGTTTGCCAGTTGAAATATCGACAGTGTTGTATGTAAATGACATTGTTTCCCTCACTGAGAATTTAAGGCCATGCCAAGTGTGGTTTTTTTCTTCTGTAAGCTTCAATAATAAATTATTCTGTACTTACAAACCTACTCTTCCCACCCTTAGCTGGGAGCACAGCAGCCTCCACAGTGACACAGGAAGGAAAAGGTGGGAAGATGTCAGTACAAACATCCTTTCTGACCCTGTCTAGTGGCTGGGAAGAAAAGAGTAAAGGGTTTTTTTTTGGCTAAGATATGTCTTGAAACCAAAGAAACTGAAGAAATTGTCTTTCTCTCTTTCTTTAATTTAAATCTTTAATTTCTCTCTTTCTTTACTTTAAATCTGAGCTGAACCCAGAAAGCTAAGCAGGGATAAGAATATAAAACCAAAAGGAAAATATGCAGAAGATGCAATGAATTGATACCTTAAACAGCATCAAGTATGGAAGAAACAAAAGTAAAATATGTTGCATATTTTTTCCTTTTTTTTTTTTTTTGGGAGGGGGGTGGAAAGTTGGAACAGCTGGTAAATCTCTAATTAAATTTTTATTTAAATATTTATTTAATATTTAAATAAATATTTATTTAAATTATTTCATGGTGTACTCTGGCTTACCCTTTGGAAGTCAATGACAGCAAGTGTCTAATAACAAAGGTTTTGAGTATTTCAGAAGTCATTAATCTTTCTCTGAGGATTCAGTGGTCACTGTCACTCGGGTACCCAGGCTGACAGCACTCTTTCCCTGGATATTTCATTATTATGAGAGTAAATTATTGAGGAGCACCTTCCTTATGGACCACTTGGAGTAACTTCCACGTGTTGGCCTCTCACAGGAGGCTGAGACACAGAGTGTGTGTCCTCATCTCTGATACCTTATCTCTGAGATCCAGGAGAACACTGAATTTCATATAACATGAAAGTTATGGGCATGTTTTCATGGTGTCACACAAAAACAACTGTTGAATTTAGATAGAAAAGCTGAAAGTGTGAGTGTGTAGATTAGAGAATTTTCTTAAGTCACTGGGTGAAAAAGTTAAAGTTTGGAGTTTAAAATAGTTTAGAAAACAGAAGACAAGATGGGGGATTTAGGGTGTTGTCTCTTGTCCTTCTTTCCTCTTCATCTTCTTCCAGAGGTTTTTGGGTAGCAGTAGGTGATTGGATAGAAAATGCCACAGTGCGGCACACAGGTGTTGGGTCATTAAGAAAAATAATTTATGTTTCTATTGTTAATTGGGTAAAAAAGAGTATAAAGATAAAAGAACTGTGTAATTTGGGGCCATTTTGTGCTTTTCAAGCCAACTTGAGCCATGCAATGCTGAGTTGAACTTGAGCAGAAAGGTCTGGGGAAGACCTTTTGATTATATATTAATAAATATGAGAAACAAGGAGCTAAGGAGCCTTTGGAGTCTCCTTCCTGAAACAGAACTGAGATAAGAGAAACTCCCCATGAAGAGGGGAATATCCCAAGGGGCTCAGCCCTGAGGAGATGAAATCTCCAGCAGCAGTTGCCCACTGAGCTCATGGTGGCTTTTCCCTGCTCTTTCTGGGGCAGCACATGGCTGGGGTCACTGGCTGGGTGTGTTCCTGCCCAGAACCCAGGGGATGTTCTGTGGAGAGGGGAGTGCAGCGTGCTGCTGGATTTTTGGGAGCTCTGTGCTACACACATCTGCAGGAATTGGTGCCTCCATCCCTCCCAGAATCACTTTTTTTGCATTCAGAGGAAACGAGGCGGCGCGAAGCATCTTCATCCCCGCCCTGCCGCGTGGTGTTTCCTGCTGGGAGAGGAAAACTCAGCTGCTGGTGCCTTCACCACGTTCACTGGAGCTTTTTTGGGTCCAGCTCTGCCAAATGTGTAGATGGTAGCAGGCCAAACTCAGCCTTTTACTTTTGTCTACAAAGAGCTTAATTTGTTCCTGGCATTAGTTCTGATTGCTTAAAGCCTCAAAGCAACTTTTTTCCTTTCTTTTAACCCTACACAAAGGAGACTGCTGCTAGTGTTGCAAAATAATCGAGCCAGAGCCTCTTGCAATCAAAAGATGATTAGCTTCTTGTGCTCGTGTGTGTTCTGATGTGAACTGATCCATTATGTCTGTTTTGTGTTCCCAGGGATGCACTATTTTTATGTGGAACTTGCAAAAGCAGACACAGTTCACTGATGTTTATTGGTGACCTTGTCTTGTCCTCTGAATTACGGACAGTCTCCTTAGAAATGCTCCTAGCAGTCATTAAGTGGATGTTAGGGCTTTTTTTTTTTGTAGTTGTTTAACCTCTCCAAGGCCCTGCTGCAATTCTAGATGTAAAAAAAAAAAAAAAAAAAATAATAATAAAAAAAGAGAAACTGAATTATGGGTGTTTAAAGCTGAAATATTTATAGAAGCAGTTTTTTATTTAAAAATAGCATTTGTGCCTGAGAAGATCAGATGTACCACTTCAGTATGAAAAGCCAAACCAGATTTTAGTTCATATTGTTAATAGAAATGGCATGAAGTTTGATAATGTAATTTAGCTGAAAATATTTTCTTGCAGTCTAGGTTTTGGAGTGGCTTTTGTGTTGCTAAATATTATAAAGAAAACTATTTAAAAAAAAAAAACACCTCTGTATTTTTTATAGCTATAGAATGCAAAGATCGGTAATTGAATTACTGTTTATTAAAAAGAGAATACACCAAGTATCAGAACACAAGCCATAGAGATGAGATCTCTCAAATTAAAACAAAGGCAAATGATATTAAAAAAATAATTTTGCATACTAAGGGAAGATAGATGGAGATTCCATCACCAAAAAAGTGCAATATATTAAGATGCAAGTGTGTTCTAAAAGTAGATTACAGTTAAAAAACTGGATTATTTAGAATCAAAAGTTACCTTGATTGCCTGTGAGGGAAACTTATGTGGACTTGCAAATCCATCCTTATTAAAATTGAAAAGCAGCAGTATGTGAAATCATGAAGTTCTTATTGATCTGAAGTCACTATTTAGGTTGATTAACATTTTACCTGAATGAGTGTAAGTCCTGCAGGATGTGGCCTGAGTGATTTGAAGGTGGTGGCAGTTGTTAATGCTCCAGTATCAAAATTGTATCCAAATTTGGATTGTTAGGAAATGCTTCCTTATTTGAGAAACCCTATGGGATTGGAAAAGTAAAGAAATATCCTGAATTTCTCTTATGAAGCTCAGGAAAAGGGTGTAACACAATGGTGTTTTTTCAACTCGATGAAAAGAACTCTTGCATATTCTCTGTAAAGTGCTAAATCGTGGCAGGGAGTAAAATAAATGACTTGTGAGTTTCTGCTTTGAATTTTCAAATATTATCTTAGGGCACAATTTGGAGGGGGGGAAGAGAAGTGCTCACAGAGCAACGATCCACAACTCCAAATAAAAAATGTAAATTTGAATGCATTTTGAAGACTGGTATTCCCAACACTGTGGCAACTCTCTTAAATAAAAAATTCAAAGATAAAAGTCTGCCTAAAACTTTGGCTACCGACTATAGAAACCAAGATAAAATTCTGCCTAGAACTTTGGCTACGGACTACAGAAACCAAATCCTGTCTGAACAAGGAGAAATTCCTGCTTGATGTTTCCTCAGAATGACAGATCTCCTTGGCTTTGCAGCCTTCTTCCCCAAAGCAGCGTGAAGCAGCGCTCTTGGTTCTCTTCTCAAGAGCAGGCAGCATGCAGACATTAATATTAACTCCATCCCATCACACCATCTGGCTCCAGCAGCTTGGAAAGGATGGCCTCAGTTGTGGAGCTTTCCTTATTCATGGCTGGCAGGAAACAGCAAATTAATTGGGAGCCCAATTGTGATTTACCTTTTTACCCCTTGCTCTCGACCCTTGTGGTCTGCCATTCATTTTGTCCTCCAAGTGTTTTGTTTGATCTGTTAAGAATATCTGTTGTATGCTGAGGTCATAAAGAAAGACAAAAAGTAGGTGGAAGCTGGTGTAGAACTTGAGTTTTCTTTTTAAAAAACTACCAAACTCTTTTTAAGCCACAGAGTTGAAGGAATATACTTTCCATTAAACATTTCTTCTCAGAGGTATTTATGGGCAGAGAGGGGAATGTTAACATCCAGGAATGCTGCAAGGCACCACCTCCTCACCTTTCAATTCCCTAGCACAGGACTGACCTGACACCCTGTTTTCTTTGAAAACACCTTGCATCTTGCCTCCACAAGTATCACTTTGCTACAGAATTTCCAAGATCCCTGGGATTCAGTCAGGTTGTATCCAAGCATAAAGAACAAGGTTATATTTTCTGTCTTCATGGATGCTCTAAAAATTAATTTGTTGATATTTTGCAATGTTTAAAGAGTTAAAATTCTGTGTAAACACGGCACTTTGGTTCTTCACCCCAGTGTAGCCCAGCTTTTAGTTGTCCTACCTGCCACGGTACCTGTTGCAAAAATCAGCTGTAGTTACTAATCCAACGAGACTTCAAGAAGAAGTGAGGGTGACAGCAGATGCAGTAAGGCTGGCCAGCAGATCCCATTCTTCTCCTGGAAAGAAAAACTTCCTGGAAAGGAAATTTTCTGATCTCACAAAACCATGGTCTGGGTTTCACTGCTGCCTGCTGTGCAACAACTTCTAACTCAACAACGAGTGGTCATTCCACATCTCACTGAGCATCCTCATCCCCACCTTCTGACCACGCTCTTACAACAGCAAATCATTTCACCTGGCATTTCTCAGTTCCAGTTTCAAAGTACGTTACGGCACTAATTCAAAACAAAGCTTTAACTCAAATGTCAGTTGTGACTAGTAAAACTATTTTTAAACACTTTTTGTGTGCTCTGAAGATTTTTTTGGGGTTTTTTTTTGGTGCGAGGCGCTCTGAATATCATCAGTGACTACGGGAAACTGTGGGAGCTTCATCTCAAGGACTGAGGAGCTTGGAACTCGGGGAGTCACGAGTGTGTTCTTAACTGGTGCCAGAACATCAGCTCAAGCTGATTGCTCCTTTGTGTCACTCTTAGGGCAGGAGTGTGATTCATCTCTTCCATTCTGCTGAATGCTGAAGTGCAGATGCATCTTCATGGCTTTGATTTTACTTCCATTGACGACTAAATGGCATCGTGATCTCGTTTGTAATAATGTAAGTTGGGAGTAATTTGGTAAAAGCAATTGACCTACATGGGTGTAATTCTTGTGCGAGATCTTGTTGGATTCTACAGCTTCTCTGGAAACAGTTTTGGCCTTAGCAGTTATCAGCTCCCCAGGAAAACATTGTGGATTTCCACTGCACTGGGGAGCATCTGTGGCTTCTGCCTGTTATTCGTCAGCAGAATATTTTAAAAATAAATTAAGACATTTAAACCTTGTGTTCTTCGTGTGGGGAAGTTCAGGAATGATGTAGCTTTCAATGAATTATTAGACTTGACCACCAGCTCACTTCCATTTTGACAATAATACCATCTGCCATTCTTTCATAGTGTGCTTGTTCCTCTATCTTTGTCACTCCCTTGATGACTACATTGTTTTGATATGCTAGGCCAGTTAAGCTGCAAAAATCTAGTTTAAAAATAGCTGCATGATTTTAAAATGATTTTTAAAAACTGGAGGAGCGCAGGAGAAAAACTTGTTTATATATGGTTATAGATCTATTTTTGTAGTTCTATTTCTGGTAAACTGAAGCTGATACACCAGCACAAAAAGGAAGATTTATATAAGTATAGATATGGAGTCATTTCAGGCTGTGGTCAGGATCATCTTACTGGCATGTCTTTGGGTCACTGGGCCAAGCAGGGTTTCTTTAGCTTTTGTTGTGAATGTTTTGGTTTTTTTTCCCCCCTCTCCACAGCATTCTTCTTCTGCCAACCTCTTTCATTTCGAGAGCAGAATTTCCTCCCTAGTTTCTTCCTTCTTCAACTAATTGATGTCTTGTGCTTCTAGACATCTGCTGGGCTGCAAAGGCAGCAGTGCAGTAGTGCAGGGCTGAACAAAGATAATCAGGATGGAATCAGTTCTTGTCAGTCCATCCCTTGGGCACCAGGCTGTGCCTGCTCATGCTGCTCGTGCTGCTGAATTCCTGCAGTGGAAGCTGCAGCCCCTCTTGTGCCTGGCAGAAATTGCCACCAACACCTCGGGTTCCCACTGGAGAGAAATGGAGCCAGAGGGGTGGGAATGTCCCATATCATCATTTTCTACACTCTGGGAACCTGCCAGCCTGGAAATCTGCGCTTTTCCTTTGGGACTGACAGGCAGCACTGACCAGTAGAAAGCTCACAATGTGGATGTCTCCATTCCCCTGCCTTTCCCCAAAGTTCAAGCCGTGTTTCTTCAGGAGATGGCAGCAGATGATACAATAATTGTAAAAGTCAGACTCTCCTGTGAGACTGAGGAGGAAAGATGCCCAGCAGTTACTCAGTTAAGTAACAAAATGATCAAGCCTTTTGCATTGCAACGATACAGAGGGAACTGAGTAAGATTTTGAGCCTTTTGTGCTCCTTTGATTTAAGAGAAGAACCCTTCAGAATAAAGAGAGAAGGTCCAGTGTCTGACAGCTCACAGTGTGAAAAAGAGTTTTCATGTCAGGTTGGATCATGCTGTGTTTCATTTTATGAGTGCTGTCACTCGTTCCTGTTTGGAAACAGCGTGGCTTTGGTTTGCTCTGGAAATCTAGGAGAAGAAACCAAGGAGCTGGATAGAGATTTCTTCAGGGGTTTAGTTGTTCAGGAGCCAGGTCTGAAGTGTTCATCTTGCTCTCACTCACCCAGTCTCCTCCTGAAATCACAAGACTCACACTATCTTATGGAAACACAGGGAAATGAGACATAGAGGGCAGCTGGAAAGGCAGGTGGGAACAGAGTGGGAAGTGGGGCTTCTCCTGTTCCCTTTACAGATTGGTTCTTGTGCAACATTGGGGCAGGAATTTATTTGGTTTTTACCAATTTGAAAGATTAGCTATAAAAAGTATCATTATCTTTTATTAGGATCAAGACCTCAGTTCTTTACAACCCCTGGTGGTTGTTTTTAGTTGTTTTTTCTTTTAATTTAAGAAAACAGCACAGAAAGCTGAGGAGAAGGGGACAGGAAAGAAGGATAATGCCAGAGAATGAAATCACGTAATTACATGAGCTTCCTATATGTGTAATTGGCATGAGCTTTCCATTCTTTTTGTATATGATTTGATTTTGTTTATTCTTATTAAAAATAGTTAGTTTCTCTCCCCACAGTGTAAAAGCAAATATCAAATAATCACTTAAAATTTTCACTGTGCTTTAAAAAAGGGTGAGTTATGAATGACAGCTGAAGCAGCCTTAGTCAGTGATGGAATTGTGGTGGGTTTAGTGAAATGTGCCTGTTTTCCCCTCAGTGTAAAACTATTGCTGTTTGAAGTTCAAGCAGAAGGTTTTCTTTCTCTATTTCCCTTTTACTCTCCCCTAAATCAAAGAAGATATTAAACCTGATCTGGAAAATTTATTTCTTGTGAAATTTCATATAAAACTTCTTTCTCTCCTTTCTTTCCTTCCTTCTCATGTATGTTAGGAGCTTAGCTTGGTCATTCATGGAGTTCATTCATTCATTCATCTCCTGGAGTTCTGGAGATGCAGACAGATATAATGTAAAATATATTATATATATATATATATATAAATTTATCTATAAATTAGTGAACACACTGATGGCATTGTAAAAGAACTCTTAACCATTTCTGTTCAGGAAATAGAAATAATTCCTTCAGAACATGTGGAACCAGTGAGTAAAGATTTTACTTCCAAAGCTTCAGATTTTTATGAGAAACTGCAAACATAACAAACATTTTTTATGCTCAGTTCAAAACCTACTACCTTGCTGTGTTATCCTCCAAATCAAATAATGCTCTCGACTTTGCTGCTTGTCACTTCACCTTTTTTTGTTTCTGTTCCACCAAGGCTCCACTGCAGCTGAGGAAAATGGAGAGCACATATTCAGGCAGCCACCCATTACATATTGCTACAAGTATTTGGAATTATTTTCAGCAGTCTCAGAGCTCCACAGTGACAGCCACACAACCATTTAAAAGTTTTTTTTAAAGCTATTTGAATAACTGTTGTGTGCAAGCCCAGATCTGTGCAATGGAAGCAGATCTAATTTATACAGCGTTCAGGAACTTTTTTGGGATACCTTTAATATTTCTCCAGCAAAAATGCACCTCCAAACACTTTGTTTCACACTTCCAGAACTTCTGTAGCATTTTATTAAAGTCCCATTAAATGAGGTTTTGGATGTCCTAGCAGAGGGATCATTCAAGATGACACCTTAATGAAATATACATTTTTGACACTGGCTATGTAACCAATTCAATTAGGGTTTGGGTAGCATTTGCTTTTGGTGTTTTGACAATTTATTATATTTTATTTTATTTTTTAATAAAGAGAGCTCTTTTGAGCTGACTATTGGAAATAACTTTGTTTTAAAGGCCAGTTTGCAGAAAATCAAACACAATGTTTAGGTGGTGCTGAGATAACTCTTTTTTCTGTAGTCTGTAACCATACAATTCTGGAAAATGGGGTTGAAATCAAGCATTTCTACATGTGGAAGTTGTTTCTAACTTAGAGCCCTTTTGGAATGGACCACAAAATCATAATTCAACTGAACACAATTACCAGTCTCCTTAACAGGAGGCAATAGGAGAACTGCAAGTTGTGGCACAGATTTTAAGAGCACACAAAATAAAGCTGCTGCAGTTGAAACAGAGGCTGACTGCTGGGTGAGCTGTGTTTTTCTTCAGTTTGGAGAGAAATAATTGGGGTGAAAAAAGCCAGAGGAACACCACAAAAGATTGCATGTACACCAGGTACACTTCCTAAGCAGTGTAACCCTTCAGTGTACAAAGAGTCATTGCTGAAGATGAAATGTTGACATTGGATATCAGGCCAACATCACAGTAGCTGACTGTCCTAACAAATTCATCTCATCATCTTCCTTGCAGCTGATATGTAAGGTGATGTATTTTTAGACCATTTTATGTCATTAGTGATTATTGCAAATCCTCCAAAATCTGTCAGAACTCCAAATTGCTGGCTTCCTTGAGTTTGTCAATAATTTTCTCTGTTGACAAAGCATATTTAGAAGGTTTGAATCTTTAAATTCCTA
>NC_081266.1:3829067-3851567 GCF_030490865.1 Poecile atricapillus | reverse complement strand
TTGCAATCAAACATTGTGTAGGGGATGAGAATTTGGCTGGGCAAGAATTTTGTTAGAGCAATTTGTTTAGAATTTTTTTTGGAGGGATTTATTTTGTTGTTGTTCTTGGGATTTTGTTCATTTGTGGGTTTCTTTATTATTATTTTTAAGAATATTGTGTTAGCCTCTGGCGGTTTAAAACAACGCCAGCACTCATAGTTTTAGCTACTGTTTAATTTTCAAATAAAAAAAAAAGATTTAATTTTTAAATGAAAAGAAAATTTGAATTTCAAATGAAAAAAAAATTCAAATTAAAAAAAAATTAATTTTCAAATGAAAAGAAAATTTTTGGGGATTTTTACAAAGGTGAGGCTGGTCTCACCTCGCTTTTGGCTGCATCCCCACTGCCCTGCAGAGCATCCTCTGTGCCAGCAGCTCCTCCAAGGCCACCTTTGGCAGCTGCTCGGTGCCAGCAGCATCTCGGTCCCTCGGTGGCAGGGGAGCGAAAGTGCCTGTAATTACTGGCTGCAGGTGGAAATGCTCGCTCCCCTGCCCTGGGGGAACTGAACCATAGCCGTGATTAAAGGTAGTTAGCGATCCCTAATGACTGCAAACATGCAGAGCTGATAATTGCAACTACTTCTCATTCTGCCACCCGGGAGGACTGACCTACTGCCAGCAATAAACTTTCTCAAGTTCTAGCCTTTGCTTTTCGGAATTCGGGTTTATTATTCTATTCTATTCTATTCTATTCTATTCTATTCTATTCTATTCTATTCTATTCTATTCTATTCTATTCTATTCTATTCTATTCTATTCTATTCTATTCTATTCTATTCTATTCTATTCTATTCTATTCTATTCTATTCTATTCTATTCTATTCTATTCTATTCTATTCTATTCTATTCTATTCTATTCTATTCTATTCTATTCTATTCTATTCTACTCTACTCTATTCTATTCTATTCTATTCTATTCTAATATTATTATATTATCTTATATAATCTTATATTATCTTATATTATCTTATCTTATCATTATATTATATTATATTATATTATATTATATTATATCATATCATATCATATCATATCATTATTATATCATTATTATATTGCCATATTGTTATATTGTATTATTATTGCTATTATTGATGTTATTATTATTGATGTTATTATTATTATTATTATTATTATTATTATTATTATTATTATTATTATTATTATTATTATTATTATTATTATTATTATTATTTTAAATATTTTTCTAATCCTTCCTGACCTTCTTTGGATTTGTGGCCGGCCCTGTGACAAAGATTGCTGTAAAGGATGGGAGAGCAGCTGGGTACTGAGTACAGAGGAAATCTGATCCAGTATGGTGATTTTCTTTATTCCAAGATTTGCCAATTATATCAATTCCTACATTACTTTGATGTTATCAAACCTGTGAAACTCTTGCTAATGTTACTTTTCACATGCTAAAGTCGATTATGAGCTTACCCTGCTGCTCAGCGACCTAAATGAACATATTCATGAAATGCACAATAAGAGCCCGGTTATTTGATTGTACAGCAAATTAGGATGTTCCTGTCCTTAGGCTCTGAGGCTGCCTTCTCTGAAAAGGAAAGATGTGCCAGTTCCATCAAATGCCTATCTATTAATCAATTGTATTCACACACAATCCCCTTTGAAGATAGGGATAAAGGGCAGTAGAAAGACACCCTTCCCCAAATCTGCAGCAAACTGCCACTATAAACATCACTTATTTTTCCAGAGGACACATCTGTTCTGGAAGGTCTTCTGGCACCTAAATAATCCCCGTTTATGGCTGCAGCCACAGAAATGGCACTCCTTAAAACTCATTGAAATCTTTTCTCTCTGCCTCCACAAAAAATTTAAGGGCTAATTAAGGAAATGCAAACAGGAGCTTCTTGTGAGCCTTCCACACACAGCAGCTTGCAGCATGAGGAACTGAAGAAGTGAACATGCACTTAGTCCCTCTGGCAAAGGAAAAACAAACTGAAAAAAAAACATTATCATCTTTTTGGCATTTAAAAAAAAATATATCCTTTCTTCCTTTCTTTATTGTAACACATAACCCTCAAAATCAATAATGCAGAGGCACTGTTAAAAAAAAAAAAAAAAGGAAAAAAAAAAAAAGAAGCACTACAAGATGCTCCAGTCAAAACATTTCTTAACTGGCTCCAGAGGGGCAGAATCATCCCTCGTCCTTTTCAGCAGGAGCAGCTCCGACCAAGAGGTGAGGTTTCATCCATGGTAGGGAAGCAAAGCTGGGAAAAAAGGAGTGGAAAAGGGATTTCAAGGTTGAAACGTCTGTGCAGCAGACTCCTTTGAGACAGGCTGAAAGCAATCAGTCAGGAACTTTTGCATGGCTTGGATTTTTGACAGAGTAAAACTCATTTTAATACTGGACTACAGATTTGCTCTGCAAATAATTATTGTACATAATCCTCAATGATAGGGAATTTATTTCTTTAATGATAAATTGTGGGATAATCCTGTATGTTTGAGGACAAATCTGTACAACCTGATCCTGGGAGAAGCAGGACCTCTGCTTTTATGGTGTGTGATAAGGGTTTACCATGACTTAGCTTCTCATGGGTATTGACTTACGTGATTTGGGAGAATCCATTTTACCTCCATGATGATGATGATGATGATGATTCCTCTCTCACCTTTCCTCCCTGATCTGTCTTCTGATAATTTTTTTTGCCTGATTTTTTTTTTTTTTAGTAGTGATTGAATAATGCAACTGTAAATATGTAAATCCATTGCTACTAGTAAATAGTAGAAATATTAAAATCTGGGGGAAAAAACCCCAAAAACAAGCAACTCCACACACTCCTTTATTTTTTTCTGCAGCTCAGATGATTTGGACAA
This sequence comes from Poecile atricapillus, assembly GCF_030490865.1. Lineage (NCBI taxonomy): Eukaryota > Metazoa > Chordata > Aves > Passeriformes > Paridae > Poecile > Poecile atricapillus. Next base: position 3,848,687 of record NC_081266.1, on the reverse strand, counting down.
TACAAGACTTTGTTTTTCTACCTGGAAATAAATACAGCACTGGACTGCACAGTCTGAGTTTTCAAATGTGAAAATTATGACCATTAAATCTGTGATTTGAAAATGTGTCAGCAGAAAGCAGAAAATGATATGGATACATTCTGCAGGTTACTCTGCCTTAGGGTCAATTGAAACAAGCAGATCTATGGGACACAGCGGTGCAAGGAGCAAGCAATTGCAGGTGCAAATATGCCTGGGGCTTGTCTAACTTCCATTAAAATAAAAAGTTTGATAGCACTAATAGTTTCTGTCCCTTTGCATTTTAAACAGCCACTGGCATTGCCTCAGCATTTTACCTGTGTGCTGGCAGAGTTGTGGGCTTGCTGGGAGAAGACATCAGGAAGGGTGATAAAAGGTAGGAAAAAAGCTGAGGTGCAAACCTGCATTTCCAAGAGAAAGGGTCCAAATGAATATCCAGAGGTCAAAACCCGAACAATTACAAACCTCTGAGCTTGCACCAGTAACAAATACCTGGCTCCCAGCACTTTTGATTCTTGTGAATGAAATGTTGAGATGCTGGTTGTGCCCAGCTGGGCCCAAAGGCTCAAAACCACATCTGAGAAGCCGTGAGGTATCCAAGTGGGCTCTCAGAGAGGAGTAAGGTGGGATGCAGTGCTGGATTTTGCCTCCTCCCCAGCAGCCTGCCCCTCGTTTCTGGCTCACCCAAACACAGAGGCCAAATATCACAAGAGAGGACGGGTATGTGCCTGCACCTGGGAGCCCCATCCCTTCTGCAGAGCTTTCTTGTCGTACCTGAAGGTCTGTCTGTGGTGCTCTGCTGCTAGAGGACTGAGGGATAAAGGCAGAGGAATTTCCTGCAGACAGAAAAAAAATCTGGTACAGCAAAGTCTGCTACAGTTTGGTTTTTAAAGTCTTTATTTTAACCAGCTTGCTTGCTCAAAGGGTAAGGTGCTCAAAGGGTAAGGTGCTCTAAGACTAGAAAAGTCAAATTTCTCGTTTTTATTTTGATCGTGCTTAATTTTGGGATGGGAGTTCTTGCTGGGTTCCTTTGCTGCTTGTAGAAATAGATTATTTTGCTGTTCACAGGTGTGTGGGGATTAGTGCTACCTGATGGGCTGAAGTCTTATAGGAGAGCAAGATATGTGAATGCAGGAGAGCAGCCTCCAGAAAGACCATTTTTCAGTGTCTTCAAGAGAGATCAGGGGGCATGATAGCTTATCAGAGTAACTCTTCAGCTCTCAAATTCTGCATTCAAATTTTGGCTGAGGTGTTGAGGGAAAGTCAGTATGCCATGGCTTGAGCTGGCTTGCAAGTTCTTCAGAGACCTTCTGTGACACTCTGAATGCTTTGACTAGCTAAAAAGGTTAGCCAGGGCTGTGGCAAACAATGGAAAATGGCAGAGGGCTGCCTCCTGCTAGCCATTATTCTTCCCAGAGGTAAAATCTTTTCTCTGCGGCTGCCACCAACAGCACTTCTTTTGATTTTAGTGAGAATTAATCTGATTTTTATGGGCCTTGTGTATGATCAGAGATGTGTCCAAATCAAATCTCTGTAATGGAAAGATTTTTGGTCTGAGTTAGTTAATTAATTGTGAAAAATAACAAAGAGAGAGCAAATGTCAGAGTCCTGATTTGCCAGGTTGGGGCTTGGGTGAGAATGAGGTGTGGATACGGTAGAGAAAATTGAATTTAAACGGGCTTAATTTCTTTTCAGGGAGCTAGCAGAAGCTGCTTTTCTGGGTGATGCTGCGGGTAATAGTTTTCTACCAGAACTAAATCATCTCTTTGGGCAAAGTAGAGCCAGGTGAAAGAGCACATGAAAAAGATTTGTTACACTGATTCCTCGTGTTCTCCAACAGAACCAAAACATGTTTGTTCCCTGTGGTCTTTGTCCATAGTGGGTTGGACACAAAGGACACACTAAAGATGTGGCATGGGCTGGATTTGGTTTGGTTTTCTTTTTGCTAGGGACTATAAGGCAGCACAGCAGGGCTAAAGGTATGATTTTCTTAAATTACAGCTGCAAAGTTTTCATCCTTGTGAATTTAGCCTGAAATATTTGCTCTCCTTCAGGTCTTTCAGATCACATCTCATCCACTTCTGCTTTGTGTAATCAACCAATTAATAATGGCTTGAGAAGTAGGAAGGCATAATTGGCATATGCTTTGCTGAAGAATAATCGTGAATGTGAAAATAAATCGTTGAGACTGTAATTGTTTTTCCTTGCTTCATTCTTTCTCACTGAATTAGTCCTTGTAGAAACTCAGGGAAGAATATTCTGGATCAGACCAAAGTTCTTGTCTAGCCAAGTGTCTGCCTCTGACAGGGGCTAGTAAAAGGTGGTTTGGATATGTGATAAGAAAAAGTAAAGGCAGAGCAATCTTTTTGCCAGCTCTTTCTCATCAATTAGAGATTTTAGACAATTCCTAAGCTACAATTTGTATGTTTTGCTGTTCCCCTGCTTTGGTATTTCGTATGCTCAGCTGGTGCTATTGAAAAAATCCCACAATTACCACCCTCACATATCCTGTGAGGTAGAAAAGTGGTATATTATCTCCACATTATGGATTTTGAAGTGAGGAGCTGAAAGTCTTGAAATGCCACCATCTAAAAATAGATTAGAGCTGTTACAGTTCATTAGCACAATAAAAACTTTGGACCAAATTGATACCCTTAAAAATCCAACCTCTCTATAAACTCCCTATTACAAAGCTACACCACGAGGCAAGGGTGACTGCAACCCTGAAATTTTATGGCACTTCTGTGTTGCTTCACTTTCTCAGTAAATGCCAGCAGCATGATGGGCCTGTGCATTATGGCTTCAGTTACACAGAGCTGCTTCCAGATGACTTTCAAGGCTCCAAGATCAGGATCTTTCCCATTTTTCAGCTGGCCATACAAGACAGGGCAAAAGTGATTCTCATATTTTAAGAGGACTTTGTGGGGAAGGGAGAGAAAGAGCCTGTTGCAATGCTACCAAAAATAAACTGGGATGGGGGAACAAAGCAGAAATTTTCCTTCCTGCTACAGTCTTAGCGGTGATGTATCACTTATATGGTGATTGAGGAACAGATGTGAGTCTGTCATTCTAAACTGAAGGCATTTTTAGGCATTTATCGTTTTTTTCTTTATTTTTAATTAATACACACTCATTGTCACAAGGCATTCCAGAAAGGCATTGTGTACAAGGAGAACTGAATTGCTCTGCCTTGACTTGAACAAAATACCAATCAAAATTCTTTTATAGCTACTGGTACATTATTATTGTTCACAGCTCATGTGTTTGGGTAGCAGTGGGACACCTGATTTAGATACCTGGATCTTACACTGCAGTTGTGAATAGCTAATAAAGCTGTGTATTATGTACCTAAAAGTTCTTATAATGTAACTCCAAGAGTTAGGATATCTATATTGGTTTTTTCCTTATTCTGTTCATCCAGAAAGCTGGTTCCAATACTGGCAGTGTATTGATTGGTTGCCACTGAAAGTAGTTTTATGTCTTTGATATATAAGAAAAGGCTTAAAAAATGTTATATATTTTGAATAAGAAAAAATGATGCTTAGAAGTACTTATGGATAACATAGGAAAAAAAATCTAAGTTTCCTGGAAGCAGAAAAATGTTAAAAACCTTAATTTCCAGATCTGTGTATTCAGATGAAAAAAATATATATGAGCTACTTTTGTCTTTGGCCTAGCAGTTTACTGACAGAGCTTTTTATACCCATTATTTTATATATGTGTCTCCTCATAAACCCTCCACTCTTGGGAAGAACATAAAGAAAAATAATCTGATTTTATATTGCTGTAGACTGTAGGTAGAAAGACCACTTTTCCACATTGGAATTTAGCGATTTTTGTGAAAGGAACCACAGTTTTGTGTATGACAAACAAGCACAACCTGGATCCCAGCTGGATACAAAGACAAATCCATAGGTTGTACTGATGTTGCTGCCTCTTTCTCTTTTCCCAGCCAACTCATTCACTTATGTATTTTATATAAAATGAAAGTCGAAGTTTATGGCAAGATTTACATCCTGACATCCTCATCTTGGCATCTATGGAAAGACAGTGTTGGGACAGGGAAACAAATTTGTCATCTTGTTATCTTCTAATTTGGATTAAAACCACCTCCAACTGTTGGCCTTCCAGTGTGGCTCTTGCTTGTTATTTCTCAGTGGCACAGCCTCTCACTTTGCTAAATGTAAATTGTTCTTGGCTAGTTTTTCAAAGTAATTTGACAACGTAGTTTGATTTTGCTCTAACATCATCGAGACATTGTTTCCCTGTAGAGGGACAAAGGGATTGTGAAGGAACTATTATACAGAATTTCCTAGCAATTTTCTCCTCTCTTACAATACCTACCATATTTTGCTCCACTATAGCAATCTTCCCGGGTTCAAATGCTCTGCTTAGCTGTGTTTAGGGTTTACAAGAACTGTATGGATTTCATGCATTAGATGAGTCCTTGCTTAGAATACTAATGTTATGTGCTTTACAATAATGCAGTGAATCCCAATTTGGTTTTGATTGCAATAAACTGGAGTCAAACGTGCAAACCTTTGCTAATTTAAGTTGATTTTACCTCTATCGTTTTGCATATTGCATGATCCAGAGCCACACAAACAAAAGCTTGTTTGGACTTACCATGCTTTCCTTTTCAGAAAACAGAATTCTTTTTAATTAAAAACACTTTAAAAAAATCAGTATGTGTAATTGCTAACACCTGCTATGTGTTACTAACAGATGTTTCTTACTTACCTAAGGGAACTGTTATAATTACACTATACGCTTATTGGAATGGCATTTAACCAAGATAGTTTAGGAACTTTAGGTGGTGACTTTGTGTTCTTTCATTCATCTTGTATGAATGTACTAAAAAATGTAAAAAAATAGTTGAACAACCAGGCCTCCTCCCAGCTCATATTCACCAAACTCATCTCAGCACAATGGAACTCTGGATGTTCAGCCTCTCCCTGGTCCATCCCATCTTTGGTCAAATCCAAAGAGGAGTTTGGATTTGTTGCTCCAAGCGTTGCCCTGGAGCCTGTCTCTGCAATTCCTGGGATGGGATGGCTACAAGCCAGGCTAATGGTGGGGTTTGAGGTAGGCAGAGTTATGGACTGACCACCTAGTCTCTGTGTTTCTGTGCTCTTTAATGTGAAATGCTGGCAGCGTGGCCTCTTCACAATAATCATTAAGGCTGGAAAAGACCTCTAAGATCATTGAGTCAAACCATTAACTCAGCACTGCCCAGCCCACCACTGAACCCTGTCCTAAACACCACATCCACAGACACCTCCAGGGATGGTGGACAGCTTCTCCCAGAGCTTGACAACCCCTTTTTCAGTGAAAAAATGCTGCCAATCTAAACCTCCCTTGGCCCATTCCCTCTTGTCCTGTTGCTTGTCACTTGGGAGAAGAGCCCAATGCCCATGGAGGCGAGAGGCTTAAGCCATGGGTGTTTTCCCAGGGATTTGAGGTTTTTTGGCTTGGCTTAGAGGTCAGTAGGACTAGCTCTGAGTGCTGTCCTGTCACCAGGGCAGTGCAGTGGAGGCAGGCTGCCCCCGTGGCTCCTGCAGAGCTCTGCGTTCCGGCACCTTCCGACTGCAGAGCCAGGCGCTCCGTGTTCTCCCTCTGCATCTTCATTTATGAAACTAATCACACAATTACCTGCAGGCATGTGTTAAATATGACACTGGTCTCTGCAAAATAATGGGCCAATTGCAAACAATGAATAAAGAGAGGCAGCTCCATTTATAACTGCTGTTTCAACAGAACTGTGTTGTAATCAAAGTGATCTGAGGGTGACTCATTAATTAATTGATGTTCTTTTTTATTATGTGCTATTGAGTTAATGAGTAATTTGTGCTAGATAACTCTCTGAACACGCTGATTACGTGAGATATTTTCTGGGGCTTTCATATCAATGACATGCTGAATAGGTGGAAGATGGTATTTGCTTATGTATACTCATTATTAGCAGGTTCAGGATGAATATAAATCAGCAGAAGGGCATTTTAAAAGGTATTAGATACATGCAGCTCTTACTTTAATGCTTTAAACAGATAGTCTTCAGCTTTTAATGCCTTAAATAGTATTAAAATCACTTCCTTTATAATACTTCTATCACCCACAATTGGCAGCTTTTAGAAAGGTGCCTACACAAAGGATTTTTACTGGGAGCATGTTTGTGCTAATGGCCTATTACCTTGCACATATTGTATTTTGGTTTCCTTTTGCAAGGTACTGAGCAGTAAACAGGTCTGGTCTGCATCATTGGCCTGAAGTAGGAGGAATGTGTTAAGTGAATATGTAATTGGTTTTTTTTTTTTAATCTAAAGTGGTATTTAAAGGAATAGAAACACTGTTCTTATATACAGTACACACTTTGCTTTGTGTAGTTTGACTTGTTAAAGCTTTTGCTTTATTGAAACCACAACATCTCCAATGCCATAGGAGTTTTTTATTCATTGAACAACAAATGGCTAAATTGATAATTTAGTCTGACAACAGCAGCACAGTGGAAGCTTTCAGAAAAATCAGCTAAATGTATAAAATTATACCCAGCAATCACTACAGACCTTCATTTTTGACAAGATTTGTTCTAGGTACAGATGACTGTAAACTACCTACTGCTGAGAAAATTATAAGAAGCTGCTGCATATTACGTTGAAAAAAGCCTTTAAAGTACTTTAAAATCTATACAGTCAAAACCTTGCACCAGTCCCTGTTTGTTTCTTTTTCCCAGTCTCCCTTCTCACTGACCACTTCTCAATTTATCTTCCCCAAGTCATTTTATGTGTAGGCAATTAGGAACAGCTGAGGGATTGCTGGATGATTTTCCTTTATTTACATTACGTGAGCAAAACATCTGAACATTTTGGGAGGATAGGAGAACATGAAAGTGTGCTTAAAAAGCCACGAAACAACCCAGAAGATAGAAAAACACAAATCATGAAATAGATCAACTTTTAGCCCTGGTCACTGTTTCTGCCAAATCCAGGCTGTCTTGATCCATCACCATTTGTGGCAGATAGCAGACACAGCAGGTTACAGTTGTCAGAGGAACTTTTCACAGTTGAAAATCAAGGTTTGATAATTTTTATTTTTCCACATGGCTCAAAACCAGCCATCCAAGTTGATTGTAGTAGATTTTTTGAAAAAAAAAAGATCGTTATTATTATTTTTGTCTGGCTAAACTTCACGATGTGTACAGATAGAAACAAAGATGGGACACACAAGTGGAAGCATCAAATACATGGAATAAGGGGCACTATCAGAGTGTTTTGGTGGATGCAGACAGCATGTTGACACACACAGTGATGGAGAAGGAGAACCAAGGTAGCTAACACAAAGCAACCCAAAGGAATGGTCTAAGCCTCTGTCAAAATGATCACTAAAAGTGGCCTGGCAGATAATCTCTCTCCAGTATTGACTTATGATGATGTACTTTATTGGAGCTGTAAATGTTTCCATTAAATATTTCAACTCTCAGTCATTATTTTAACAGCCAGGCAAGACGGAAGTTTGAAATACAGGAAAATGTGTAATTGATCTTTGACCTACATCAAATCTAAATTTATTCCGTGTCCTCTACATACAAATTTTAGATATGTATGTGAATAAGACAGATGAGCATAAAGTGCTCAAAGCAATGCCATACCATTGTGCACTGCAATATATCCATATTTCTTTATCCTTGCATCAATTAAGATTGGTATAATGGTGAGGTTATTTTATTTCTCCATAGCAGGACCACCTTCCTCTTCCACACTTTGAGCCAATGTCACAAAATGCACATATGAGCAACATAGCATGTAGTAATGAGCCACTCTTTTCCCATTCCCCTCTCTTCATCTGCTCCATGAAGAGCTGAGCAGCGGCACTTTGTGGGAATGAGAGATTCCTTGAGCATTTACAGCACTGCTGGTGCTCAGTTGCCATCATCCTCTTCCTCAGGCTAAGCTGGTTTTGGTGCTTTCCTGTCTCAGATCTGTGGTTGCCTCCTGTGAATGCTCTGCTCCTCCCAGGGTGTCCTAATGCTGCTCTGTAACACTCGCACGGCTCTTGGTTTTCTGAGGAGCCAAAAATGCTTTACAAAAGCATTTGTAAATATCCATGTATGTTTATCCATGTATTATATGTATCCATGAGCCCCATTTGACAGATGGGGACAACTGAGGCACAGAGAAGCTGAGTGACTTGCCCAAACTTACAGGGAGTCAAAGACAAACGTCAAAGACCCTTCTTTCCCATCCTCCAGTTTTATTTCTGAACCAGGGATTTCTACCCATTCAGCAGCCTACTGCTCGGAAAGAAGTAGAGATCTTTCTGATTTCTAATGGGAAGACCCAAGAGGGGCTGGAGGAGAAAATTGAAATTGGGCTCAAAACAAGATAATATGATTCTTCCCTTTCTGTCCACCCTGACCTTCATGGAAAGGACAGCTTGTTTATTGCACTGCAGTAGGTCTGTGAGAGCCTAATAGCACCTCTGACACCAGCTGCTTCGTTATCCCAAAGATATTAAGGGACTGTGGAAGGGAGTGGAAGAGACACTTGTGCTCAAGGTTAGGAAGGAAGATAGTCCACCAAAGAGGGCTAAATTTAATTTGAAAAACTATGTGGAGCTATTTCTTCTAATTAACAAGAACAGCCTGAGGAGTTGTTGCATTTTTTACTGGTCCTGTATGAGTCAGAGTCAAGTTTTGTGAGCCATGCTTATTTTCAAAAGGGTTCACAGCCAGAAAAAAACCCACACTCTTAACAACAGTCATTAAAACTAAATATCTATTTCTAAGTCAAGCCACTGTGCAGTGTACTCTTACCATACACTTAAGGAATTTCCCCACTGCATTACAAAGTTTCTTTGACCATCCCCAGCAAAAACATGCTGAAACTGCAACAGGACAGGAAGAGCAGGAAAGGACAGCAGTCAACTTGAGCAGAGACATGGGTTCATACTTGAAATAAAAACAAGAGCTTAGCTTCATAACAACATAGGGTATAGTGGGTTTCTTTTTTTTTGTTTTTTTCTTCTTAATACTGTTTTGTTGTTTGTTTGTTTTTAATACAGGTTGTTTTCCCAGTGAGCTAGATTACAGTGGCAAACAGACAAGACATAAATATGCATTCAACAACTTTTTAAACATTCATCCTGCTTCCCTTTGCCAAACACCTGTAAGCTCTGTCAGGGGTGTGAGCACTTAGGGACGTCCTGCTGCTGCAATAACTTCATGGCTTTAAAAACAGAGCTCCACCTCTCCTAGAAAACGGACTGATTGCCAACAGGAGCTGTCAGCAGCGATTCCACCTCTGTCAAAAGGATTTTAATTGCCAGTATTGATGGGACAAACCTGTAGGATGTTGGCATGGACAGCAAGGTACCTGTGCAGTCGAGTGTGGTAGCTCTCGCTTGCTATTGCAAAGTTTTGTCCCATCCACATCAGCATTTAAATTACCTTCAGCATTCACTGAGGTGGGTAATTAGCAACCAGTCACTCTCCCAGTGTCAGCTCAGGGTCATTTCTTTAATGTAAATAGACCCTCAGAGGGGGCTGTTTACAGTGCCTTCTACTTTCTCTTTTTCCAGGGTTTGTTGAGGACGCAGCCCCAGAAAACATTAGGGTTAAGCCCTGATAGACAAAAATAAAATAAAATAAAATAAAATAAAAAAAAAAGAGTAAGAAAAGAAAGGAAATAAAAGAAAAAGGAAAGAGAGAGAGAGGGAGATGAGGGAGAGAGAGAGACCCCTCAAATTTTAAGAATTTTTAAAAATGTATATTAACAGAAATCTTCTCCCTTTCTTCCCCCCCTCCAAATTAATGATTTCAGAAAAATAACATATATATTTATATATATATATAAAATAAGATACCCAGAGGCACTGGTTTGCATTAGGGCTTAATTTCCAGCTAAATTAAAAATCAAATCCAGGCATTTGGAACGCCTAAGGGGCACGAAAGCAGCACCCAAAATCATTAACTTTTGCACCTTTTATAATATATCTCAAACCAGTCAGATTTGCTTTTCAAAATTTTGTAGTAAAATAAAAGTGCTCTTTGAGGAAAATCCATGCAATTAAACAGCAGATGCTTAACCCCTGAAAAATAGAGGCTTATAAGAGAAGTGCTGATAGACCCTTAACCATAGCATCATTAGCAGCAGGTGCTGCTAGTTATTAGTTTTCTAAATAGTTTTAATGTAAACAGTATTCTTAAGCTCTAAGTGTAGCATAATGGTTGGGATTTGCTCTTTAATGCTTTTTACTAGAAAGATACAGCTCATTTAAAATAGCTGGTAGATACAGAAAGCATAAATATACAGTAAGTTTAGACACTGATTGTACTAAATGCAACAATACAAAGAAGCAAACAGGAACACAAATGGTAACACAATAAAACTGTATTACATTTGTGCTTCAAATATTACAATACATTATGTACAATAGTCCAAAATAAACATCTCATGCCAAATGACACAAAAAGAAACAAAAAAAACCCCAAACTGAAAATCCCAAGAGCAAGCAAAAAGAATCCAGCTGTATATACAGTACCTTTTTAATTAACATTCAACTCTGAACTGGAGCAATTTTCACTACATACAGATGCAGTCCGCCTTTTATTTCACGCAACCATTCTGTCTCCCTATATCTATGCTATTCAGTAGGTTCCTGTGTCATTTCTTATATACATGTTGAGCAAAAAAGATAAAAGAACATAGTGCTTTTTATTCTTAATGATGTGGCATCCGATCAGCGAACCTGGGGTGCATAACCTTCTTTCATTAAACCCTCCTCATAGTCTGTCTGGCACAGAATCATGTTGTTCTTCAGGAAAAATTTGTCTCCCACACAAAATCTGAAATTAAAATAATAAAGAGGAAAGAAAAAGAGAGTTTGAGGATAAATGATGCGATATGGACTTACAGGGTTGTAGAGCGAGCGCTGGCTGGACTGCACCCACATGTGCACGTGGGAAAGCCCAGCAGAGGAATTGCCCTGGTGCCACAATTAATCCTGTGCTTTCAACAAAACCTAGTGCATTCAGGCACTTTTGGTTCCCCTGCCAAAGATCTCATTCAAAGCCCACTGTGGGCTGTGGGAGCCCTGGATCAGGAGTGGCACACAGCTAAAACACAATAAATATCCCAGCTGAGTGACAAGTAAATGTCCTGCTCTCGTGCAAACCAGAAGGAAGACAAAGTGGAGAGCTAATCTGAGATACCTTGCATTTGTCTTGTGTCCTAGTAAGAATTCCTTGTCATGTTCCAGTTGGATATTTCACTAGATTTGATTTAAGGTGGTGATTCTGAGATCTGCTTCTAGCACACACACACAACTTTACCTACACTGTGGTGCAAACCAGAGACACACAGGCATGCAGAGAAACCTTTTTCCCTTGTTTTTTCCTGTAGGAGTTGATTATAAATTTAGTTACTCAGCTAACTCTCTCTCTCTTGTGGTATCAGTGTACCTACCTTGTTACACTATTACGTGCATCAGAATGATCTGATTGCTGCAAAACACCACAGAGATTTCATTTGCTTTTCTCTGATGATCAGGACAATCATGTAATGCTAGTGCTTCTGGCTGTCTGACTTCAAACTTCCACTAAAGTAGGATTTCCCAGCTAAAAATGTATGCTTTAAGAGGGCTCTTCCCCAGCACACCCTTCAATCCTTGACAAAGCCACTCCTCTCGAAGATACTGAGGGAGAAGTGAATGGGGCCAATGCAGAAAAAAAAAGTTTCCCTAGTGACTGCCTTGGCAGGGTTACATGGCTTTGTTTGTAGTGAACTCTCCAGCTATGAAATATACTGGGAGGCACTGCTTGCCTTATTCCAATTAAAATGAAAGAAAGTAACCTAAATGAACCCCTCAACACTGATGTGAATAAATGAAACCAGCTTCTACCAGCTAATTATGGATCTCAGTACATAAAGTATTGTTTAATGTGTAACAGATTATAATGTCCTTTTTTTATATAATTTCCAAATGGTGACATCTTGGACACAATTAGGGTCAGATATAAATGCTTGTGTTGTTTACGGTAGATTTAACAGCAGAGCAGCTATGGGAATAGCTGTATATGTATTTAATTGTAACAATTTAACCTTCAAATAGTGGTGCCTGCTGGAGCTGACCCAGTGAAACTCCACAAATGACACAGGTTGACCCAGCTGACCCCTGATAGTGGTCTGTCTTTATCAGACAGTCAATTTCTAATGATGTTCAAGCAGAAATCTTGGTGAATTGTTACAGATTAAATTGTGTATGGAAAGCAGTCCTTTAATGTTTTGTGAAGTTGGAGGTTTAAATGAGTAGCAGTTGGACTGATTTACATTTGTGAAGATTGGAATGCTAGACAAACAGTGAACCCATTTATTTTCCAACTGGGTAGCTCTGGAAATTTATCCTTATGCTAGCTAAATAGATAGAGGGAAAATAGTGTAATAAAAAAGTGGATTGAAAAGAATTAGCTCTGCTCTTAAAGGAAAATTGGTTTGTTTATTTGTGGACTTTTTTTTTTTTTTTCTGTGGGGTTACTGCCTGCTGCTGCTGCTGATTGAAAACAGATTGTGGGAGGATCCTGATATCTTTAAGTTATTTATGGTCAACAATCTTTTACAGAATTTAGAGGTTCCTATTATTCTTCCCACACCAATCCTGGTATACTAGGCTACTAACAACACAAAATGATTTTGAGTAGCAGTGTTGAGATGTAGAATTCATACATAAAAGTTGTTCTGTGGTGTTTTTTCCTAGTTTCCATCTTTTTCTATTTCTGTCCACTGGCAGCAACGTTGAGAAAAATTCTTCAGTGCACCTTACAGGATTAGGTAAAAAGTCTTAACTAGTACCAACATGTAACATTTGTTTTTCCCAAGGAAGTCACATTTAAAATCAACAAAAAAACAGCTGGGAGACGAAACCACCTCTGTAGCCAGCAGAAAACACCAAGCCTGAACTGAGAATATTATTCAATGTATTCCTTTTGTTCCGGGGAAAGACAGACCTTAGCAAACTAATATTTTGAAAGCATTTAGCAAATGAAAAATGCACTGCTGAAGTGCAATTCGCTTGCATGGCAATACTTAACACATGTGGCCTCATGCAATATTGTTTGCATCAAAACCCTGGCTGAAGGATTTTGTTCCTCAGCCCTCAGAGAAGTGACACAGTTTGGGTTAAACTGGATTAAACTGCACTGGCTACACGGGAGTGTCAGGATGCCTTTCCCAATAAAAAGTGTCAGTGCCTTTTGCTTTAGCAGTGTTGATATGTGGAGCCAGAAGTGCTCTACCTGTGCCTACATGGCACGTGGCAGCTTTATGCACGGGTGGATTAAACACGCGCACAGTTCCGCGCATCCTTCGCGTTCCCAACGCGCCGCCGTCCTGCGGAGAGAGGCTGCCAGTGGCCTCTCCAACCATGCTTGGCTGTCTGCCTCCATGGGAAAGCATCCTCTGCATGGTCCCCCGTGCCTTGGGGGAAACCTGTGATGCCTAGGGTTCAAATTCTGCCATTTTTTTCATATTGTGCAAGATCAGTGACAAGCGTACTTGGCAAAGGCTGACGGTGAGGCTTGTGGGGGTCCCTGGGTGTTAAATGTGTGAATTGTGCACTCATTAGGTGACAAAGAGGAAAGCACCAGGTGAAAAACCTATAATCCTGGCATGCTGGCTCCCAGGTACAGTGGGACAGGGCAAGCAAGCAGAGGAAGTATGAATAATTCCGGCTGTTCACACTTTCAACCTTATTTGACTCTCTAAAAACAGATTTAGCCTCTCCTAAAGTGAAAGAGCTGTCTGTAACTACTTCAGACTGGGTTTACTGCAGGATTTAAACCTGGCTTAGCTTTAAAATGGGAGGGTAAATTGAAGTCTAGCATCCCACTAAGGTTGGGGGCTTTTCTATGAAATTGGCATAGGGTGTAAATCAGGGCACAATTTGGGCACACGTATTAAACGGAGTCGAGGAGCGTATTAAGATGCTGCTGTGTTAGGGGCATATGATTAGGCAAGATTATTACTCTTCTAGCAGGCAGATGGTAGTCTTCAGCCTTCCCTAAAACCCTCACCCAATTTTTTTTTAATAGGCATGCAAGATGAAGAGGAAAGAATATACAATAGGCAGCATTAACATGCCAGATTGAACTGAGCACCATAAATTGATAATAGTACTTTTGACACGACAGTGACATTAGTAGAATGACCATTATAATTAACCTACATCCTAGAACCCCTGTCATATTTTAGAATGGCAAAAGGAAGGCCATCTGTATTACAAAATGACCTCTGTTATCACCTTGTTTGGAAGGGAAGGTGTGCTTAGACTAATCACAAGAAGTAAAAAAATTCCATTTTGAGAAGTAGCTCTTTCAGTGCTCAGAACAGATATTTAAGGAGATCTCACTGCTGTCTGTCATCTTTTCTGATGCACAGGACATGTGTCAAGGTACTGAAGACTACTTAAGAAAGCAAGAGAAATATTGCTGTGAAGGAAGGTGGCTTTGTGTGTGCCTCCTCTGATAAGGCCAGATCTTTGTCGCTGTAGAAAGAAACCAAATCTGGAAGCACTTAGTTGATTTCCTGAGGATTAGACAGTTCAGACTTAACCACACCCACACCCACACCCTTCCCCTCTGCTTTTTTTGCAATCAGTGATGTAACCTGGGCTCTACTTTTCACCTTTCCTCCCTTTTTTTAAATGTTGAGCTCCCAGTACAGTTCACATTATCTATATGGATCACTAAGAGAACAAATCCACTCTTTTACATCATCAGCCCACACCTGTGGTTTATTAATTCTGTCAAAATGTCCCTTTCAAAGGCTGGAAAGTGGGAGCTGTGCCTGAGTTTGTACATTTTCACCAGCACCTGTGTAGACACAGAATCCCAGTTCAACTTAAAACAGCAAACCTCAACTCGGTGTGCTTGTCATGCACTGTTTTATAAAAAGCAGGAATGGGCAATATGTTAATTTGTATTCTAAATTTTGAGACGTACAATGAAAATAAGCAGTACTCAGGCCTTCAGAATTTATAAAATGACCACTCATGCAAAAAACTAATATTGGGGTTTGAAATAAGGATGTCCCAGGCATTGTACTCCCACTCCCCCGCTTGACAGAGAACAAAAGCAGCATTGTGTGGGCATTTTACAGTTTATATTGGAGGTAAGTGTTTACAGCTACATCAGGACAGCAATTTCAATGAGTGTGTAACCATTTTCAGTCCAGTTTCTATTAAAATAAAGGCAATTTCAGATGGAAGGGTAGAACAGGCGGTTTAAACACCTCTCAGCGATAGCAGATGGGGGTTTTAAGCCATACTCCGAGTTGACTTCAAACGGCAGAGAGAAAATATCACAGGAGCAGGGAGAGAGGTGCTAAAGAGAGTGAGAGGAAGGACACACAAACTCTGGGAAGTGGGAAAGCCGAAGGCAGGCTGACATCATCGCTCCACTCAAAAGTGTCAAGCAAAGATACAGCTGAGCCCACTTGCAAGATTTTCCACTCCATTTTGTTTGTCACACACATGCAACCTGACAAAGTGTGAAAGGCACTGTCTGTTTACAAGTTTATTTTTCCGGTGGTTTCCTTCCTTCCTCCCACCACCCCCACCTCCAAATTTTCTGCAGGAATTAGATATATTGAGGTTACTGTCAACGTGAAGGGCTTCTGAGGAGAAGTTAAATATGTTTACAGAGAAGAAAGGGGAACACTCACACCATTAAGATGACTGTCACTAAGCTCTGCAGGTACTTAGGCGATGGAAAAACTTCAAATTAGGAGTAAGCTGGACAGAGACATGAGAGATAAGAGGATGCTAAAACCTTTAGGCTAGGAGCAAAGCTTAATATTCACAAAATTGCTACAGCTTTAAGCATCACTATCAAGAAAAACGTGGGGGAAATATCTCAAAAACTGTCTGGCTGGAGCAATTAGATCCTGGAGCTGAATAGCTTTATGAAAGGGAAAATAGGAGACAGTGGCTATTTGACACGGGGTTTAGTGGCTCAGGAGCTCTCTTTCAGGCCTGAATCTACACTCTGTCTGCCTGGAGTACAGTGTGTGAGACAATGCCTTTTTCTCCTCACTCTGAAAAAGTCACATTCAGGAGGCCAATAAAGGGACAGGGATGAGTTAGTTCAGAGCTAGAGTTCATGGCCTGGACAAAAGTCCCTTTAAGTGAAGGCAGCCTAATTACCATCCACACCGAGACTTGCACTGGATGGTGACTTGTAGATACGCAAAAGATAACAATGCAAACAGTGAAGTTGTCCATAAAAGCAGAAAAATCACTGAGTCTTCACAAAGAGCACTAGGCAAAGATGGACAGGCATCTCTCTGGGCCAGGACCAACTCTTCAAAGGGTAGGAACGCAGGGGTCATGCAATAGCAAGTCCCAAGTATGGGCTGCCCCTGGATCAGTGAGATGTGTGTTAATATAAATATTACCTAGCTTGAAAAGCAGAAGGGGCTGGAAGGAGCAACCAGGCCCAGAACATCAGAAAAAAATTCAGTGTTGGCAAAGACAGAGCCAGACATCTGAAGAAACAATTCTGCATTCTCATGAGCATTGCATGTTAGAAAAAAACCCTAAATAGTAGATGATAACTGAAAATGAAATGTGGAATTGAACAGAGGGCACTACCTACTCTGCAAAACTACTGTAGAGAAGGACCTAAAAGTTTTAAAATTTAATGGGAAGAAAATGTGACATTGGGTGTTGGAACCCTGGGCACAGAGAATTTCAGGTTTTCTGTGCTGACAGGCACTGACCTGCAGGAGAGCACTGTGTTTGACCTGAGGCTGTGGAAAAGGCTTCCAAAACTGAGTGACAGAACTGAGATTATGGGTGTCTAGTTTGAATAGAGGTGTGTTATATCACCTGGTGGAAAATTTAAAGTTTTGGGATATAGTAATATATATATAGCCAGATGGAGGAGCTTGTCTTGCTTTGTCACCTTCTTCTTCTTAGATTTAAGTGATATTGTGTGATTGGGTAAAAAAGTCCACAGTGCAGAACGCAGGTATTTAGGTATTAGGTTAAAAGTAAAAAAAAAAAAAATTAGTTAGCATTTTATAATTAGGTAGTTGACACTTAAAAGGCCTTGTAAAAAGAAGCCTGAGGCTCCATTTTTATTTTGTTGGCTTAGTGTGCTAAAAAACTCAGAGTCTGTGAGAATGTAACATAAATAAGAAATAAAAAACATTTCTGAGTCTGAAGAATGCCGTCTTTCACTCATTAATCCCAACCCTAAAGAAAAAACCATGAGACATTTTACAACTGGGGAATAAGGTTAAACAGGCCCTGCAATAGCTGGTGAGCTTGATATACCCACTGGTGATTTCTTGGATATTGTTGATGTGTTTGTGAATAAAAATTTTCTCTTCAATAAATAAATTACATATTGGTGGAATTAGTGGCTGGAGCAAAAACCTAAAACCCCTCAATAACATTATTTTGTATGCAAATGGGCAGGAGAAACTTAGAAACTTAGAAAAAAAATTAAACCGAAGTCTCACAAACACATCCTGACTCAGATTCTGCTGTGTGGTTTTGATTAGCTTGAGCAAAGTCAGAAAAAATGATCCTAAAGGACAACAGAAATTATTAATGAAATGGTGGGTGACAAGATTTTTTTGTTTAAAAGAGAGCAGGTAAAGGTTTCATAGTAGATCTGAAAACCCCCAAGTTGTCTAACAATGTAGGGGTTTATTGTTATACAAGTAAGAAAAACTAAAAGATTTGAAGCTATTAATGAGAGAATGTAGCCAGTGGGATGCTTTGCCATAGGAACCACAGAAGAGCTGTGTTGGAGCATCCATAAAATGGGACTTTTTGTAAAAAAACAACAAAATTAATTCTTCAGAAGGACACTAGTTCCAAATTGTGAGGAGGAAATGTACCCTACAAGCAGTCTGCTTTGTGAGGCTCCATGAGAGCTATTGCAATAGAATAAGGACTAGGGTCACTTTTGAGAATGAGAATTCAATTCTTTGAAACTCCTGGAACCACTCCCTGTTTTCACTCGATGAACTAGACTGCATTTCAGGTAAATTCATTCTTTTGTTCTCAGTCTAAGACACCTGTAAGACTATTTCAGAAACCCTTTGCCCAAAATACATGCAAAGTAAAAATCAAATAAAAGATTAGATTGAAGGCTTAGGAATAAAAAGGCTGAGAATTATTAAATAACCCAGTTAAGCTCCATTTCAGAAGCATCTAACAGCACTTTTCCGGGGGGATCAGTGGCCCCAGGGAACACTACAATGTGTGTTAGCTGCAAAGTGAAATTGTACATTAGTTTGCAGCTGTAATGGTAAAATAAGAATATTAAAAATATTCATAACAGCTGTGTTGGTTTTTTTTTTTTTTTTTTTGGCGGGGGGAAGAAAAAGAAAGTTCACTTCCCCAGATCCAAGAGTGCTAACTATGATGAAAATCTTTTGCACTCCGGCTAACAAACATTGTCTGCTTTGCTTGACTGATGAAGATTAGCTGACTTCTTACATTAAAGAAGTTTGTCTTGTATGGGCTGAAGTGACAAGACAATAACTAAGTGCTAATTGTGCATAACCAACACTAAAGATATGCAGCCCCATTATGGCATGTAATAAATGAAGCGAACAACAGAAATATATTGGGTGCTTTAATAATGATACCAGAACCGTGGTTTGGAAAAAAACAGGATGTGAAGGGTTTAGGAAATGAAACCCTAGGACACTCTGTGTGTGTCTTTTACATGTGGGAGCCTCTGCCTGCCTTGCTCGGAATACGGCTTCTCAGTTCTGTGGCAAGACAAAATTGATATAGGACTTTAAATAGCATTAGAACCTATAATTACTTTGCATTATTATATAGTTTAAGCAGTGGTTATTACTTGCCTGCTATTTTAATTTCCCATGCAACATGATGAAAAAGGTCAATTTGGCTTTTTTTAAAGAGCGTAATTGTGGTGTGCTACACTTATTAGCAGCTGTACATTTTATGGTTCTTTAGGGATGTTTGATTTTTAAATGACTACAGTGTTAAAAAATAATACACTGTAGGACAAGGTGAGTTAGGAAAGCTTATTTAGAGCTGTGTCTGGCTTTGTCATGTTAGACTATTATCTTCCTAATTTTCCATTGCTTCCCTAAAAACGTGTACCTTGCATTTCTTCCCAACTGAAGAAAAAGAAAAAAATGCTATAAAGTGCTGAATAGGACCATGTAATAACTGAAAAATAACTGAGAATAATAGGGACATTAAAGAGTGGACATAATTGTCTCCCTCACTTCCTAAACCTCATAGAACTCACTGGCAAAGCTGCTGTCAGCTCTGGTGGAGCCAGAAATGGAGCTCCCGGTGAAGTCTCTGATGGGATTTGGCCACCACTAGGAGTGTAGATGGTAAAAACTTGGCTCTATTCACCTCTGAAAAAATCAGTTCTTACAATTTTACCATTTTTGACATTCCTTCTCCAACTGTGCCATATGGGTGATGCTTCAGAACAGGGTGTCAGGTTTGGATCCTTGGGATTTTTATAACCTACGGTTTGGATATGGAAATAAAAATAGGACTGCAAGAGGTCCAAGGCTACTGCAGAGGAAATGGTGGGAACAACATCTT
>NC_081266.1:3734067-3824067 GCF_030490865.1 Poecile atricapillus | reverse complement strand
AAGAGGACTGGGTTCCCAGTAGGAGGACAAAATATCTGTTTGCACAGTGGAAAATGAAGGGGGAAAAAAACCCCATCTTAAGATAGAGGAATGACAAAGCAGACATTAAATGGAGTTTCTCCTGTGGTGCAGTAATTACAGATAGTTTTAGATGGCTTCAAACTACTTTTTCTCCTCATTCTCACTACAGGGTTAACTAGGTTCATTAGGGAAGAACATATATATTTGGGACCTGAGCTCTAAACCTGCCTTCACCACTAACTGAGTGGGTGACCCTGGAAACTCACTTAATTTTGGTCTCAATTTATTTGTTACAAGGAGGTGAGACCTAGTCTTCACATTGCAATACCCCTGCTAGATACTGTTTCTATAAAAAATTGAAATGCTGCTTTCAAACCTCAGTTTCACAGTGCATGAGGGATCAAAACAATACACATGCATGGTTTTAAATGTAATCAGACATTTACTGAAATAGACAATCAGGGTTTTTTTTGGTTTTTTTCCCTTACTAGGTTTGTGTATTATTCAGGATTTCAATTCAAGCTGTATGCACTGAAGGACAGAATTTGGCCCTTAGCAAGTACTTCAGACAACATAAGATGCTATTTGGAGAAGCATAAAACCACATAAAAGAATCTAAAAGTTAATGAGAGAGACAAAAAAAATTATCTAAGGATCTGGATTACAAAGCACATTGAAAAGCATCATTTTGAGAACATGTAAATTTTACATGCTGAGTATTATTTAGATTATTAGATGGAGATTTCTTAGACATTTGGAAGTGAATTTGGGACACAAGTACTACTAGCTTTAAATAGCCTATATTTTCTTACTTCCCACAAGGAATTTTTGAAAATCCTCCCTGTCAAATTGTAGAGAAAAGGAAGCAGGTAAATTTGTCCCACATGCATTTTCATGAATGCCTGGAAAACTTATTTCACTCCCACCCATCCTCCATTCCCTGGAACAGTTTTCTAAATGCTCATTGAAAATTAAACGTGCTCCCAGCCAAGGGAAGGAGGAGAAGCTGCCACACTTTGCTGACCCAAGTTAAACCACACAAGAAACAAGAGCAGAGGGTTCCCACTGACCCTGCTCATCCACAGCCCTCCTGGCATCCAGCAAAAGAATTTTGGTGGCTCTGCTTGAATTAACTCTGCTTCAATAATCAGAGACTTCACAGAAAGAAAGAAAAACCAAGCTGACCACAGGAGAAAATAGCCATTTTTTAAACAATCTTGGATTCGTCTATCCTCAGCGCTGCTTGTATGTGTTTCTTTCTCTAAGCCCCTTTCTTTTAAAATCTTTCATTGGCAAAACTGGGGTGTTGGAAGAGGGAATCACTCCTAAGCTGCAGAACAGTGTGCTCAACAAATCAAAGCCCTTGGCCTCCAAGCTAGATTTCTGACACTTCCCAGCTGCAGGTGGTGAGGTGGACAAATTTCCACAAGAGCTCGGCTGTCCAGGCACCGAATTATTTCAGGAAATGTAAAACTGCAAGTGTCATAACATAAGAGCAGTTAAATAACATGGTTTAGATGCCTATCCAGATAAGGTTAAAACCTTGTCTCAAACTTCAGATACTGCAAAAAAGGTGAAGAGTGAGAAAAGTCAAACAAAACAGCCCAGCTGGCTTAAGCTTGTTAAGGAAAGCATTCACACACAACTGCTGAAGCATGCTTGAATGTCTGCTAAAATCAAAGTGCTTGCCTTGTTTGGCAATGCTGCGAGAATAGGGTTAGTTTTGCCAAACTTGAGCTGAGAAACCCTTTCACCTCAGTCCCTTTCACTTTCTGTTGGAAGCAAACCCAGGGACTGAAGGATTAACTTGATGTTGGAAGTGCTTTGATACTCCCAACCCTGCTTGTGAGGATGCCCAGCTTGTGCCACCTGGAAACATGGCTTTTAATCAAGTCACAGATTTGCTTCGTTTTAAATTTTCTTCAACCACTCTGACTTTGCTGAGGGTGAGCTGTGGAGCTTCTCTAAGGCCTGCCCTGCTAAAAATCTGAGTTGGCTGGATCTCAGGCAGGCAAAAATGTGCCTCAGTCATGGGCTGCTGTGTGTCAGTGTGCTCAGCTTTCACCTTCAGCTCCCCTGGGTGGGTAAATCCCACCTGGCTCCATCACGAGTGATGTCCAGCACTCGTGTGTCTGCAGCACACCCAAGGCAGGAGCTGCAAATCCCTCCCAGCTGAAGCTGCCACTCCTCACACCCTTCTAAATCTGTACAACTGCTGGAGAGGAAAGCCACTGTATGTAAACTGAAGTCCAACAGTTCATGCACAGGGGGTTTTGTTGCCTTTCTGGATCTGGGGTGTATGTACTGTTTCCATCCCTGTGGGTTGTAATTTAATGTAGATTTCCAGTTTGTTCCATCTGCTTACACCAAACCATTTGCTGAACTCTGTCCTGCATCTGCTGATGTTCACGAAACCAAGCTTTTTTTTTTTTTTTCCCCTCTGCAGACTACATGAAAGAATTCTTTATGCAAAGTTAATGTGGATTAATTTCATTTTCAAACACCTCCAAAGCAGACATTCAAAACAAAATACAGATTTACTTCTATATCCTTCCCTAATTAGATTATTTGTGTCCTGTGTAACAATCTAAGCTTCCATTTCAAGTAAGTATTACCAGCCTTAATTTTGCCTGGAAAAATCTGAAGCATGACCAGACATTATTGATGTAATACCACTTTTCTAAAGCTCTGGTTTGGAAAAGCTCTGGGAGGTGGGAATTTTGTTGTTCAGCCAATGGAGTGTTAACTCCAAAGCCTAAATCACACAACTTTAAAAAAATCTTGTTCATCTTAGGAGCAAATATAGCTACATCGTTGATGTCACAGTCTGCTACCCTGTCCCTTCAGTCATGCAGTCAGATCATCAAACTTTCAGTTTCAAGCAAAAATGCAATTTTAAGGAGTGTTCTGGCCAAATTTACTGTCTGCTTTTAATCAAGTCACAAATTTGTTTCATTTTAAATTTTCTTTAACCACTCTGATTGACTCAAATGAAAAGCAGGGATGATTGTGCATGGTGCACAATGATCTATGCCTGATATTGTGGAAATAAATTCAAGTTAAAAATGACCTCCCAATGCACTCAGAGCTCTGCTTTGCACCACCACTCATGCATCGTGACATTCTTAAACTTCTACCAGTAAAGTCAACATCAATATTACATCCATTTCTACAAAGCAACCATATAAACTTCATCTTTCTACACATGCTTTACTTTAAATCATGCATATAAATCCATCTACACGCACAGGCTGAATCTAAAAATTTGCAGATACTCAGCTGACGTATTTTCATTGTCAAACTCAGGCAACTTAAAGCCAAATTTAATGCTCCAACTCACATCAGAGTAAGACTGCAATATCCCAAGCTGGATCCCAGCCTGGGGTAGGTGTAAGTGGCTCAGACAAAGTGCTGTGGCCATGAAGGGCTGTGCTGGGAGGCTCCAGGAGACGTTTAGGTGTGTCTACACTGTTCCCAGGCCTGGGAGCTTGTTTACAGCCTTGTGCTACGTGCTGCACCACGTGTATGTCACCCAGGGCTGCACCTGGAACCCTTCAGTCATGACAGAACATTTTCCACCTGCCCTCCTTTCTGCTCACCTGAAGGACTCAGGTCTCAAGGATGGCTCACTGATAACTGTGACAGGATTGACAGGAAGGGGATGGAGGGGAGGGAGCCTCAGGGAGGATGATTTTCACCATGCTCATGCTCTCACAAGAGCCAGCCACCTGTCCTTGTGGTAGCACCGTGCACCTGATGTCCCGCCTTGCAGTCCCTCCCAGGAGGGAACCAGTGTCATCAGGGCTGTGATGAGTTTGCCACTTGCAACTTCCACGTTGCTGCAGAGGAAACAGAAACCCACAGAGGTGCTACTGAGGTGCACTTCAAACTCATCCACCCACAAAGGGAAGAAGGGATCCAGGAAGAAAGGAACCTAAATGAACAGAAAGCCCCCGATGAGCAGTGGCCAAGCCTCCATCATTTCCCAGCACCTCTATTGTTTCTCCATTGGCTAAGGAGAAAAGGTCTCAGTGGTGCATATGGCATTTGCCCCTGGAGATGGGGGAAGGGAAGGAAATGAAGGTACAAATATATAATTAGCTGCCTAATGTGAGGGACATAAAACGTAGACATTTTTCATTCTGCCCCAGAGGTGACTGAGAATGTAGAATCTCTGGGTAAGAAATCAATGCACAGACTGTCAGGTAAATACGTATTGAAATATAAGTGGGGGGTAAGTTAATAGTTCTGTGAGGTCATATAATAAAGTCTATAGTTCTTTCATCAGCACTGTGAACAATGCAGTTACTGTGTTCCTCCCCTGGTGTAATAGCAAAGACGGTTGCTAGACTCTGAAAATAAATTATGCCATGCTTTATTAAATGGTAAACAGCTGTTCCAGCCACAATACAGCACATGCTAATTGAAGAATGCCTTAAGCAGTCCTATAATAAAAAGCTTTTAAGAGTTGGAGAGGGAAAAAAAAAAAAGCCAGCATCATGACAGACTTACTATCATGGGTTCCCTTAGTTAAAATTCAACACATGGGTCATTCAAGGTGAGAAGTATATTCTGGGAGAAGATCTACAGTAATGAACATTTAAGAATCATTAGCAGGCTCTTTCATGCCACGATGCTGTAGGCAAAGACGTGCTTAGGTAGGAAGCACAGCCACAAGGTTCACATCGTGTTTCCATGTCTTGTTTTGCTGAGAGATATGTATCCAGGAATACAACAAATGTGCCAGGAGAATTGCACTTTCTGAGGCGGTGATCCCCAGCCCAGAAACCTCACTGCTCATGGGAATCACCCTGGAGACCTGGGCAGAGAATGAGAGCTATGACATGAGCTGCAAAAGAGCACACAGAGAAAAGAGAGATGATACACAGCCTGGTGAGTCCCAAAGTGGCAGTGTTTCCTGAGCAGGTGTGTCACTGTCCCTTCCCAGAGCTCTGGCCCCTCGTGCCAGCCTGGTTCTGTCGACATGACGAGGTTTGCGGTGCCCAGCAGTTGCCAAAGGGGCTACTAGGAATGCCAAGGTACAGTATTTATTATTTTTTTTTACATTTAGAGGTCTTTGCTGATCCCTGCAGTACCTTTCTAAGCAGCCTTGTGCAAATATCCCCGCTTTGCACCTCAATTTTCCCGTCTTTACCTTGCATTAAAAGAACTGGAAGCCTTGAGTGCGAAAGTCCCTTAAGAGTCCTGAATGATAGGTACTATGAAAAATACAAATGTATTTATAGCAGCTGCTAACTGACACAAGCATTTGCCCAAGAATGACATTCAGATATCACACACTCAGACACCTGCTTTCAGGGAAATTGCCCGCAGAGCTAAACTAGGTGTGCGTGCTTGTGCGTGCAAAACAAAACCAGCAAAAACAGTTTCACTGTGGGGAGAAAAACAAGGAAAAGAGCCATGTTTTCCCCACTACACAAGACAATAATTCCTCATCCTGTCTTTGGGATTTCTCCTTTCTGAAAAAAATCACTGTAAGATGAGTGCTGCATGGTGAGAGAGGTGATTTTTTTTTTTTTTTCTTAATGTTTGCAATAAGGAAAGTGCTTAGAAGTGAGGAATAAAGGATATGCGTCAATCCATTAGATGGCATGCAAATATTTCATTCTGCTCATACAAATCATATGATGCGCTTGCAAATTCCTGCAACAAAGCGCTGGTTTAATGGAACTGCTCTTCCTATAGAAATGGAAACAGGTAAAGTTTTCCTTCATTGGACTGTGTGAGCGTTTCCTTTATAAATAAAAGCTGCAGTATCTAAGGTATTTCCTTTGTTGTGTCACCTTTAGGACTTACTATTTGAAGTATTCCATTGAAATGGCTACGCTCTGTGCAGTGTTCAGAATTTTAAGTAAAACCTTAAACAGTTACAAATCAAAGCACTGGGGTACTTTGAAGAAGCACATACACTATATACATTGCATTCTGCACGCATATGCGTTGCTGGTATCTATATATCATCAATACATTCTCAAAAAAAAAACATTGCAGCTTTGGGGAAAAATAGTTCAAGCAAAATATAAACATTAAAAAATATATAATTTTCAAAACTTAAGATTTCAGCATCTTTAGGGCTTGTTCTACATGTATGCTTTCAAAATATGTTAGATTCTAAGAGAAATCACCATGACATTTTTCTGACATTAACCCAGCTGTTTTGATAAATACTACACGACAATAAGAAGATACATTAATTAAATAATTACAAATAATGATTTATTTCCTCATGTATTTATTGAATATTTTAGGTTTTAAGGTATCGATATTTTACACCTGCATCCGGTTTTATAGCTTCTTCCTCACTCTCTGTGATTTTTGGTCGTCTTCTAAAAAGAATGCTTGAGGAAATTCTGTGCTGTCTCACTCAAATTTATAATTAATGTAGCAGAAAATTATATTTCTAATTAAATAAAACTGAGCATGAATTGAGGCAAATGCTTGAAGCATTATAAACAGTACAAACTTGGGAGAGGAACAAAATTGCAAACAATGAGCAGGTAATGTAACTGCATATATTAGAAACATCTCAATTATTACATCCACAAAGGCAGAACCTAAAAAGCTGCATTTCATAAGAAGGTGTCATGTTGACATATATTGCTCATTAAAAAAGGTGCCGTTTGTATATGGGTTACTGTTCTTCATATGCATGAATACTGGTAACACTTTGTGGGAAAGGAAAGCCCTTGAGATTTTGTGTAGTTTGAATATTTAATGTAACAATAGTTTGCTCCCTAATAAAGAAAGGAAAGAAATTTGGGAGACGAGGACATAAATTTGCCTATTTATTATGTTGTGCTGACTGCAGCTGGGTATCGGCGCCCCCCGTTAAAATTAGCGACTGCTCACAGAGGCTGCTCTTCCACCAAAACCGCGGAAACTAACGACAAGAAGCTCTCCTCCATCCCCTTTTTAAGCAGAAAACAGCAGGAGGCCTATATAATATTCGTGTATTATATATATATTTGTGTGTGTGTACTAACCTACTAGTTATCTCCGCTTACACCCCGGCTGTCAGGAAACTGTCGGCTGTAAAGGCGATAAGGTGGGCAGTTTAAAGAAGATACCGAAGCCTTAAGCTTCTTAATGTGCCACGAATCAATCCCATGAAAGCAAACAACTTGAAAAAGGGTTCCATGTATTTCGGGAATCTCTGGGCTCCCCTCGCCTTGGCTGGCGTTTTCTCACCCTGATGACCCCTGAAGCGGCCCTGAGGGATGCTGTTCCGGGAGGCAGCTCGCTAATTGAGGAGCTGCTTAGGGGGAGAGGGACCCCTCTTTACCGCGTTAAGTGTCCAAATCAAGCATGACCAGATTGACGTGGCCAAATCGCCGTCTGGAGGCCGCTCCACGCCAGGAGCAGCAGGGCTTTTCACACCTGATGGGGCCCCCGCTCTGTCTCCATCAAGTTGGATTAGGAAAGGGATGTGTTACGGGCTGGGAGCCCGTGCCCCGTGCCAGCGGTGCCCGTGCCCGGTAATCGCTGCTCCCCGGCTCTCCCCAAGGCAGCAAACATGCCCGGGCGGTGCAGGCACGCCTTGGCACGGGCAAGAGCTGGCTCCCATCTCACAGCCCACCTTCATCTCCCCTCCAGAAGATCAGGCGGGCTCTCCCAGTTCAAGGGCAGCAGATAGGGGAATTAATTCTTTGCTCCACGCTGAATAGGAGTGTGCGAAAGTGCTCTGGAAAGGAGGAGGGTGTTTGGGGGGCTACTGCCTTTGTTCAAGGACACCCAAAAAAGTTATGTTTTGTTTTAGCTATGCTTTGGACTCCAGCCATTAACACCCAAGCACTCCCAGCTGCCCTGCAGGACTGGGAAGGCACAAACCTTCCTTGGAGAGGAACCGAGACTGAAGCGGGGGGATTCAGAGCACAAATCACCGCAAAATGGTGAACTCTCGGGCTTTTCAATCATGGAAGGGTGCCTACCTGTCTTCTACACTCCTGAAAATCCTCCTCATCAGCAGTTTGATCAAGGTGACAGAGACAACCTGGGATTTAATCCCATCCAGGAATAAACCTCAACAGTTCCTGCCCCACGGTCCTCAGCATGCATCTACTTTCAAAGAGAGAAGTTCTTATTTTTCCATACTGTCTGGAGACGCGGCCACAATGTGGTCAAGGTTGTCTTGTCAATTTATCTGTTATTTATGCAGAGCAGGGGCCTCCTGAGCTGCGCTGAGGTAAAACTTAAGCTGAGGAGGAAATACAGCAGGATGGGAGTTGTCAGCCCCTGAAATTCAGTGGAGACACTCACAAGCAAACGTTTAGGGAGATATTATAAAACCTTGAGTAAATTTCTCCTAAACAGCATACATTGTTATATGATGATATGAAAGCAGGCTCTATAGGACTATCAAATCCAGACTTTATTTCTCTTCATATACTACTTATTCAGATCTAAAGAGGGACTGCACAAAGTCAGGGTATAGCAAGATAATGTGATTTAGAGGAAAAAATATTGGAGAGAGACTGCAAGGTATTATATGGAGAGCATTTCCATAATTACTTTGAAATTTCTCAGGAAACCTGAGCTAGCCTTTGTGTTTTTCAGGAATAAAAAACTAACAGACAAACCAAACCCACATCACCCCTGACACATCTACTACTTTACTTAAGTTCCTTTTCCCCTGAAACTTAGGGAACCTTCTGTGAGAAATATCTATCTGTGGCTTTAATATGGATTTTTTGATAGAAATGTGAAGAGAGAATAGTAGAGGAAAAATCTCAAAAGCATCAGCAAAAATCATTACATGAGAAATGGCATCTAGCTGCACATCACATATATTGTATATATTGTACTGCACACTGCCTTTCACGTATTTTTAAATGGGGGTCACCAAATTACACCTCAGACGTGACAACAGATCACTGCAGAGATTGGGATGAAATCTTCCTCCACCTATCCCTAATATCCCTAACCCCAGAAAATCTTGGACAACTCAGCAAAAGTTGTCTCACTCTGTTTCACCACCCTCCCTCTGAAACCGGTTCCTCTGCTCCTGTTGCCAGACACCAGACATGACAGATTAAAACACTATGGCAAAGCCAGAATTCCTGGGCATCGCTCTGGAGAAGGGGAAACGGGGATTATGTTTGGTTTCTGCTGCTGTTACGACTCGGAGCCCCTGGAGATGTGATATTGCAGCTTATCCCTTGCCTGCCTGTTGCAGCAGTGAGCAGCAGGCTGCAGCGATGGGGAGCGATAGGAGAGCACAAAGTGTGAACGAAGCAATCCCATTCCACTGAGGTGTGGGTGTGGGTAAATGTATCCTGCTCTGGACTCTCTCTGTGATACCCCAGGGCTGGTGGAGGCTGCTGAAGTCGATGAGGTGCATTACTGTGACAGAGTGAGGGATGGGGGAGAGGCAGAGCGAATTGTCCCAGTGTTTGATGCGCTCTGCCCAGCACAGCAGCCCCTTGGCCCTCACCCTGGTGCACCGTGTCTGTGGCTGTGCATCTCCAGGTGTGTTTCTGGAAGGCAACACCTCTGTCGTGGAAGCAGTAGGGGAAGGCTGTTCTTAAAAATGAAAGCACTGCTCAAATATATGCAAGTGAGCAATGAGGGAGAAGGCAGACTTGGGAGGAGGGACATGGATGGCTCTGGACATTTTCATGTCCTTCCTCCAAATTTGAGGTCACCCTGTTGGTGACTCTATCTCCTCCTCCCTGGGGTAATACACCCTGCCACAGCTGCAGCAAAGCCCAGTCAGATCTGTCAGATCTGTCCTGGCAGTGGTACCAGCCACTGTTGCTCCATAAAGCGTCTAAAAAATACTCCACAGACACACATTCCCATGCATGCCACCCACCCATCACCTTAAAGGGAGAAAAGTCTGGCAGCACTGAATGAGAATTCTCTATTTTCCTGCATCTTTTGGAGGCCTTTATGTCAGTGTAGAGAAGATTTTAGATGCTGTCCAGCCAAAAAGGAGGTACAATGCTCCAAACCATTGCTGGTGACCTGACTGAAGCTCAGTTAAACAGAGGATAACATTTTCAGTATCCTTGCTCCAGTACCATAAACCTCAAGTTCCAAAATGCACCCACTAGAGAAATAGGAAGCAGTGAAAAATCACAGAGGTGCCTGAGTCTTTTCCATCTTGTTTCTGCCAGCAAAATACAGGCCATGTGGTAAAATGTTAAATTGGATTGTAGATCTTTTATTTATTCCCCCCTACAACTGTTCAGCCCTTTGTTTCTACCTCATTCTAGTCATCTTCCCTCCTTTTTATTGCTATTTCCTTTATTTTTACCTTTCTCTACTATCCAGGATTTTTTTTTTTGTTTCTGCCATCCCTGTGCATATTTACTCACTTGTTTACTCACTTAACACTTTATACTTTTGTGTAGACCCTGACCCAATTCACCATTCCACCTGGGTTTTGAACCTCATCTTCCACTGAAATGCATTTTCCTTCTAACTCCAGTTACATTTCAGGGATAAAACTTTTTCTAAATTGTAGTGAGGGAATTCCAATATTTCCAAGTCCAATAGTTACCAGCATTTCTGAGGGTTTAAAGATGTATTTGGCATGGTCACCATAACAAATTTAGGACGTGTTCCATTGCTACATGGTCTACTCTGCCATTCCTGTCTCCTGTGAAGTAAGGTGGGAAGTTTTTTTAGGGGAGATGGAATTATGTGATCTTTAAGGTGTCTTCCAACCTGAATTATTCTATGATTCCATGACTCTGTGATTCTTGGTAGCTTAAGAGGTGAGTTTAAAGTCAGTATTAAGGATGACGAATGATGACAGATGAAAGAATGGGGGAATCTTTCCCTTTCTGTAACCAGGTACTGGTTGTAAGAGCTGTAAGGGAGGGGATTAGAACATGCCCCTTTGGAAAGGAGCCAGCCAAAATCTTATTTATTGATGTAATGAGAATGGTTATAAAGGATGTTCCTGCTCATAATTTACTGTTGCAATTGGCTACTCTACTGGACCCACTGTTCTCATGCTTCAGGCAGTACACAACCAACTAGACAAGGCTCGAGCTGCAGCAGTTCTCAAGCCTGCACAGCACAGTTATTTCTAACTTATCGAATAAAAAAATTGTCCTATAAGTTGGCATTAGGAGTTTTGGGGTGTAACTTGGGATTTTGAGAAGCAGACAAAATTCTCAGAGGTTTCTCATGTCCGTATTCTTTGGAAATCTAGCCTCGAGCTCTTCATTTTGATGTGGTTCATTTTAGCATGAGAGGGCAACTTGAGATGATTTTAATTTAAGAAAAAAAAAAATAGAAGAAAATTATCCTCTTTGCAGACATGCATGTAAAGGGGAAAATAATAAGGCCAAAGCCCTTCATGCTACATTTTAATTGAAGCTGGACAAGTATTAATCAGAGGGCAGGGAGACGTTTCGGAACAATCAGTTACACATCAGATGTGAAGCACACCCAGCTCTGCAGGGCAGGACGAGGGTGAGCTTTGCAATCCAACACCGTGGCAGTAGCCCAGTTAAGCCTGGTCTGCCCTGCTAGACCCAGCATTTCCCTCCCAAAGTACAGCCTAATGCAGGCACTGCTCAGCAGGGATTTTGTCACCTGCTGCCCCATAGCAGCAAAAGGCAGCTTCTTCCTCTAACTCTTCCCAAAAGTTCTATGAAGGGATTTCCCCACTCTTCATTTGCGAGTATTAAATTGACCTGAAATTATTGATGTGTTATTCATACAGATAATGGCCATAAATTCTGCCATGTGCTCCTTATGTACCTGCTTGCAAGCCCATAGGGGTAAGAGGTGCTATTTCTGACCAAGCTGACCAAAACCCTGCCAGCCTAAAGAAAGAGCAACACATTGCAAACTGTGTTTGCAGAAACATGGGTTTTCCACTCATACTGGATTGTTTTATTGTACTGATACAGTATATTCCTATTAGGTGTGTTTTGCCAATATTGAATGTCAATATTTCTGGAAGGACAAGTTTTCATAGTGTTGAATATTCCTTAGTTTTATAAAGAAAAGATTACAGACTTCAGAGGGATGAATCATACCCACACCAATTTCCTGGATCGGACCATGTGTTACCACACTTTAAGAGTCTGTCTGGAAAAAAAACAAACCCAAACTTATGTGCAAATGGAACAAATGTCTGATACCAGGGAGAAGTGTTTTATCCTAATGAAAATGCCTGCTTGTTAACTAGGCTTTGCTTAGCATTTTTATTTTTATTTGGAGCATTCCCACAGGCCTATTAAATTCCCCTACTCTTAAAACTAATTAAAGGGTATTTTAATTATCCAAGATATCTCAATTCATAGATTATAAAATGTAGAAAGAAAAATACCCATAGTCTGGAGTAATAATGTGCAGCATATTGCAGTTAGAGCTATTTCCCCTGGATCATTGCTCTATAATTCCATAGTCTTCCATATTTTCTATTTATTTCCAAAACAAATGCTCCCTTTCAGCTCACTTTGATTCCGTACTCTTTTCCAACAAAACAGGTTTTGTGTGCCTTCAAATAGTATTTTGATTTTTTACATAATCACAGCATCTCTGAGCAGACCTGAAATTCCAGAATCAGTGAGCACTTCAGAAAGTACAGGACAGAAATTCACATTTGCACCTGTGTTTGTTTCAACGGTGTAAATGGCTGGTTTGTAATCACTGAATATTTGCAAACAGCTCGGCTAAAATGCTTCCTGGCACCGAGATTAGCTGAAATTAAATGTTGCATACTATCCTTGGGATGACGGCTTTTTTCTACCAGTAACTGAGGCCATACATGGAAAACCACTCTCAGATCATCTCAATTAGAAAAAAAAAACAACCACATGACAAAATTCTATGTTCAAAAGAATTTAGTTGAAAATTTTGTGATCTCATGTTTAATCAATTAATTGCAGAAAAGGAACTGCAACATTTCAGAGTTTTCTGTCAAATTCATCATCTATCATGAAAAACAAAAGGAGGAAGGAGAATAACAGATCAAATCTATGATTGTTGAAGTTACTGCTTTAATAGAAGCTGATCTAACAGCTGAAAAGCAGGAAAAAAATCCCAAACACTTTTTATTCGCAGGGTGATTTCTTTCCATCTCCCCCAGCATCTGCAACACCGTTCAGTTTCACTGAAAGCAGCTAAAGTTAGGCAAAACTCACTCCTTGTGCCCAACATCTACCCATGAACTAATTCTTTCAGGCAGGCTCAGGAAGAGGAGGAAAGCCAGCTTCCAGAACAGATGGGGTAGCGGTAACAACTTTCAGTTCCTCTCCTCCAGAGCCAAACAAACAGTCAGAGTCATTCTGTGCACCCCTCCTTTCGTAACCACCAGCCTTGCGCGGGGCTCGTGCGCTAAAGCGGCTCCAGGGCAGCGTTTCCTGGCCAGCCACAGCCACAGCACTGATGGAAAAACACACCAGCCTCCACACAAATACTGGCTGGTGAATAAAACAGATTCACAGTAAGAGCTGCCTGGTTTGTGGGGAAAGAAGCTTTGCGTTGCTGTATCATCTCGCTACATCATAAGCGCTTCAGCGAAAAGTTGTATAAATTTTTAAAGAAGCAAATACTCTTATTGTGCTCAGTGGGTTCACTTGTATCAGGAAGATCTGCAGGACTGGCACCAAATGGGCAATAGTCATTATCCTCTTTCTCTCCCTCTTTTTTTCTGTTTATACACGTGCGTGTAGAGTCATAGAATCACAGAAGTTTGGGCTGGAAAGGACATTAAAGATCATCCAGTTCCAAACCCAGGGACACAGAAGAGTGTGTCCACATTACAGTAAACAGAAAATGTAAAAATACATCAAAAAGAGGGGGATTTTACTTTTGTTTTTTTTTTTTTTTTTTGTTTCGTTTTTTGGTGAGTGCACAACAGATTTATCATCTACTAGTTCTGCTCCTGCAATTATAACCATGGGACTTCTCTAGTGATTTGTCTGGCATGACAAAATCTTCAGACAGAACCAGCAGTGCAGCTTTTTGCAATTCCTGCACTACTTCAGACACAACCACCCCTTCCTCTGTCTCCTGCAGAGGCATGATGAGGGCCCCACACAGGTCTCAGCAACAGCACCAGCGCTGAGAATTTGAAATCAAGGCACCAGACAAACATAGGTGAAATCAGCAAAACTAGGGAAAGCCTAAGAAAGGTGGGGAAAATAGGGAATTGTTCTGGTCTGGGTGTTAAGCACAGTGCACGGACACTTTAATCATACATAAATTGCAAGGGGGTTTCTACAGCTATTTCACATGGTGGGGTTTTACCAACCTCTGTGGTTTCACCCTCCCAGCAGCTTCTTGGTTTGTGGAAATTAAAGATATTGAAATATGTCCAGAATGTATGTTCACCTGTTCTCAGCTGCTGGTTCCACCTGCCTGTCCAATGCCACAGAGAATTCATTTATAATCTTTTTTCCCCCATCAGGATTTTTTGGGGCTGTTTCCCAACACTCACTGGTGATTTTTCCCCATGGTTCAACAGCTGTGAGGCTGCTGGAAAGGTTAATTGCTCTTTTTTTTTGTGGTTTTAGCCAAAAACACTGGTATTTTGTGTTTATACTTGAACTACTACTTCACCTACAGTGATCACTGCTATAAAAGGAATCATTCCGCTCCATAAAGGAATTATTCAGCAAAAAATGTGTGTGTATATATTTGAAACAAAAGTTTTTAAAAAAATACAAAAATTCCATTTGCACAGTATGTGAGACAGAATAAAAAAAAAAGCAACCCTACAGTTAAAAATTATATTGAAATATTGAGTAATTTTAATGCAGACTGGAACACCCACACATTGCAGAATTCAGAACCTGCAAGTAAAACTGACTACAAAACCAAAATTGGCTTTGTTGCCTTTTATTGCCCTAATCTCTGAGAAATGTAAAAAGCAAACAAGAGAAAAAGTATGAACAGCAAAAGAAAATGGATTTCAGACCTATGTTTGCAATAAACAAATCGTTTGCAACAGAAATGTTTCTTTAGAGCATGCAGTAGAACTCAAATTTGGTGCCACCTCTTTCAAACTCTGTTGAAATCTTGTGGTAAATAAATATTTTTCTTCAACCATAATCTATTACCTTGAAGGTTTAACAACTATTTAGGCCAAAAATACGAGTGATGACATCACTTAATACAATTTTCTGTGCAGAACCAGCTCCAGGCTCAGAGTTCAGAAATTCAGAAATTCAGAAATCTTCAAAAGACAACTTCTAGGTGTGCTTTAAAAGGCACATATGGGCTTGTAATATTTTTGTGGCAGGAGGGTTAACAATTAATTCATACAAATATTACTGGCAATCTTTGGGAATGTAACCATATTATTAGAGAATTATTTTTAGTGTGTTTTTTTGTTTGTTAGTCTTTTTGTACAGAGGTGAATATATTAATCTTACCATCAGCATGATAAAATGTTCTGAAATAAGAGGGAAAGGGAATAAGTGAGGAACAACAACAACAAAAAACCAAAAAATAAACCTCTTATTACATTGATGGAGGAAAGAAAAAAACCTTCTTGCATTGTTATGTTCATTTATTTTTTGTCACTTTCTTGTATCTGATGACCAAACGTAATTAATGAAAAAAGCAGTTTGTTCTTGAGTGATATCAGAGAATTTTCCACATGTTTTTCCATTTAAAATAAGAAGCACCTGAATAAATGTTCACTTTTAAAAAATTAATGTCCAGTTGCTCTTTTGCTTAAACCTTTCAATTCCTCTCATATTAGGGGAAGATTTTGTGTTGATGAACATAAAAATAGTGGGATAGTCTGTGGGAAAAAAATAAAAAGAGCAACCTTCACCCACCCCAAACCCCATCTCCTATTGCAAGTGTAAAAACAAGAGGTGATTTCCCAAAAAACCTCCAGATAAGGAGCTTGCCCCAAAGTGTGCTGTCTGTTAAATGTGGGAGCTCTGTGTCCACTCATTCCAAACCCCAAGCTGGTGTGGTTGGGATAGACACTCTGGTGGGTATCCCCTGCCTTTCCTACAGCATTCCTGCAGGCATAACCCAAAATCAGACCTGCTGGGGAGCTTCCAAGCTCTGAGGGCTCAAATTTTACACTTTGCTGAGCCTATCAGATACAGACATAACTCTGTTTTTATCTTCTGCACAAGTGTTGTCCAGTTAGCGCTTGAGGAGTTAAAGCTTCTTCACCAAGTTGCGATTTTGCTAAATAAGTGCAGAAGGCAAATAAAAACCAAATGGCTTGTTGGTGCCCCATAGGCTGTTACACATCACGAACTAACAATTAGAAATTGGCAATGAAGGACTGGGAAGGGGCAAATACATCCTAGATCCAAATTAGTTACCAAGAATTTGACCACTATTAACTGAAAGCCAACATTTGATGATTTAACTGCGCAAGGTTAGCCACAACTCAGCATTTGCTCAGAGTGAACTGCTAATCTCACTATGCTTCTAAAAACAAAGAGAAACATGGAGGAATGCACAAACTGATTCAAATTAACCAGGACTCACTATTCATTTTATGAAAAGCGCTGGGTGTGCCTTGCATTCAAAAGCAACAATTGGTTATGCACTGTGGTGCTACAGTGCTCCGCAGCAGAACTGTTTAAAAATCTGAAGCACTCCTAAACTGTTTCACTTAAACATTTCTGCAATAAAATCTTATTGAACTGTTGCCTTTATTAATTTTTGACACACTGGAGACCAAGTGAATGCAAGCTGATTTTTTTTCTTTTCTCCTTTCTCTGTTTTTTTTTTTTTCTTTTAACTTTACCTACTACTAGCAAATAAACTATCCCTCTTTTTTAATAAAACCATGGCCTTGAGTTTTGGCCCCTTAATAGTAGCCTACATGGTCGACTACCCTTGGTGTTAAATTTTCTTAAATTGTATTTCTGTCAGTATATCATTTTTTTAAGCAATGGACCCTATAATAGCAAGCTCTGTTCTGTCAGGAGTACATTTTAACAGCATGACACAAGTATTTTTCACTACAGGAGACAAACAATGATATGTATTACATGCAGTAAACATTGCCTTTGGTACATAGGGTTCTCTTAGCATTCATCTGTCTAAAATTTCATTGTGTCCTGCACAGGGAAAAAAAAAACCCTGCCTCTCATTATCTATTGCCGAGGGCTGTAGGTTTGTAAAGTGCCAACAATGCATTGTCACATTTCTCACAAAACAAGGGCTTGATTGAATATTACAAGAGCGGTAGAGACCCAGCAAGGTGGATTAAGGGATATTTTAATAGTGAAAACAAAATAACAAACCTTTCACTGAGCTACTTAACTAACAGTATTGTAATCAATTTTCTTTTTTTTTTTTTCCCCTTAAAACAGGCCCCCTTTCCCCACAACAAATAGAGACTAGAATTTCATAAAATAAAGACTTTTTGCGCTTAATAGCATCCTGGTAAGAGGAGAGAAAAAAATGGCAATTTTTCTGTGGGAAATGCACCCAACCCAGTGATTTTACAGAACAGGGACTGCGACAGCAGTAGATCCGAAATTCACAGTGAATTTACATAGGGGCTGCAGTTCAATAGTTAATCAGATTATTATACTCCCAGTTACTTGGGAAAACAATTTTGCCAGTGCTCATGCAGATGAAGTGCCCTTTAGGCACAAGGGACCACCCCTGAGAGTCTTTTCTCTGACATCTTTGTCACACTTCAGGTGGCTGTAGGTGACCTCACGTGAGTCATCTGAAGCAGGGCCAACCCCTCTTTTTGTGCATCAGGTAGGCTGGGAGTGGATTCATAAATGGCTCAACGCTGGCACAATTCTCCTCCAACTCCAAAAACAAGGACTGGGGAGCACTTTGAGAAGCCTCATTGGCTTTGCTGAACTCAAACACGACTTTCCTGCAGCACCTTAAACTACAAGCATCATAAATGGGCCATGTGTGGAGAATTATTCAGGAGAATAAAATCAATCAAAGTATACAAAATTACTCGGATGAAAAACCAATGCATAATTCACTTGTTAATTGAGCCTGAAAAGAAATATGACTTTTCCCCTCCCTTTGGAGGTAGAATCGTCATGGTCAGAAAAGGAAAACAAGAAGGACTGACTTAATTTTTTTAGAGAGTCTAGAGAGTCTGGGTAAATTCACTCTGCCACAAAACCATTTTCTGTTGTAGGCAAATCACTCCCAAGCTCTCAGTTGTCTGTATTTTAATAACCAGAATGGGACATACAGCTCCAAGGGAACAGACACCTTGGGCAGAAATCCTGCAGTCCCAGCTTCAAATGTATGGCAGAACTTCCTCCCTCAAAATCAAGAAAGGTTTTTAGTGCCAGGGAATTATTGGAAAGGGATTGTCACCAGCACTGATTTAAAGAAATCTAAAAACATCTTGTTAAGATCTTCTGGGCCCAAAGCAGAGAGGTCTGCAGCACACACTAAAGCAGCAGCCTTTATAGAGAGGATAAGGTTAAAACAAACTGCGTGTGGAGCTGGGGAGGGAGAGAGGGAAAAGGGGAAGCAAATGTCTTTTTAAAAGGTGACAAGACTCCTTAAAAGGCTGTTATGGAAATTACCCGGGATTTCTTCTTCCTCAGAATATTTTAAATTAAAGTGCTGGCATACAGAACGTCCAGTGGATCGATCAAGGAGAGGCAGATACACAACTCTTTATCCCAGGCACATAGTTCATTTTGCATCTGATAACTGTTGGCTGTTGTCAGGGCTGCTTAATGGGTGAGGGGGGGAGGTTAAAGGAAGAGAAATTTACAGCTGTTTCACAGAGACAGAGAAGAGATCATTTGCTTTACATAGCCTTCAAAAAGAAATATAGAGAGTAGCTGGCATTGGTAAATGTGGAGTTTCCTTGCCAAAGCCTGTAGCCTTGTGAGATTCTCTATGCATCTTCTCAGCCGAGCTGAAGAAGGTTTGGCTGGAACAAAATTGCTTCTCACCAGCAACATCTGCTACGAGATCTGGAGATCTCTGTCATAACAAAGCCTGTTTTCAGATTCCTGCCCTCCTGTAGGTGCTGAGTGCCAGATGAAGGGGTTGGAACAGGATAAATGGACTCTGCAGGCCCTACATCCAACTGAGGGGGAATTGCCATAAGAATGGGGAAATGCAACCATAAACTCCCGTCCAAGAGCCCTTCCAACAAACTCTGCTTTGGCAAACCAAAGGATGGTTCACAGCAGGTGTTCTGGATAGACTTGTCAACATTATGCTGAGTTCCTCTGGCAGTGCAGGTCTGTAAGTGTATAAAAATAACTCCCAAGAATCTTAGGTTGAAATTTCAGCACTGGGTGCAAAATTCCTGGGTTTTTGTTAGGGAAACTTGGCTGTCAGACCATGCAGGAGCCACTCTGGCAGTCACGTTCCCGAGCTGGAGCTAAACTTTGGGTTTGGGGCAGCCCCAGTGACCCAACAGGGACAGGTTCCCCACACACCCCACACTCACACAGCCACACCAAGTTCCCCAAAGCAGAGTCTTGGATCCATGCAGTGATTTATTCACGGCACAGTAACACAGGAACAGTCTGAGCTGGTGCCTCCAAGGAGGGACCCCCAGCTAAAGAACCTTGGGGATTTTGTCCCCTCACAATCCAAGCTCAAGATTCTCTGGTGTCTTCCTGCTGCTCCTGCCTTTCTCTGAGTGTCCACAGGTCCCCAAGCCCCTGTTCTGCAAAGCAGAGCTGCCTGCACTGGCTGTGCTCCTCCACACATTTAACTCTTCCCTAATTTGTATATCTGGGCTCCAGTAGGACCTGTCTGAGGAGGCTCCCACCAGCACTTCCCTCACCCTGACAGAAAGGAGCCCTAAAACTGGAAAACCTAGGCTGGGCATGCAGGGAAAGGAGCAGAATGTTACTGGGCTACAAGGAGGCCATCAAAAAGAAATTACCAGGGAGGCTGAGAATCTTATGTGCTGCCACATCAGCCAACATTGCTCAAAGAGCTACTGCCCATGCTTTGCCCATCCAGCCATTATGTGTCAGATCTGCAGCCTGACCTCCCCCACATTCTCACAGCATGGGGGGAAAGGGGTTTCAGCTGCCTGGCTCTCTGCACAAAAAAAGAAAAAAAAAGAAAAAGAAAAAGAAGAAGTAATTATTTGACCCATTTCCAATGTTGAGGCATCAGTGACAACTGTGTCTTTGACACAGCTGATCTTTAAGGACTGCCAGGTAATTAGGTTGCTTGATTTCTTGAGACTACAGAAAAAGCCAGGAAGCCCAGGGTGGGCACACGTGCTGTAATTGCTGTGTAACAAGATGCTCACCCATCTGTCCAGAGTCTTGTGTATCCACTCCAACTCCACTGACAGACACAGAAGGCCAGTCTGACTTCAGCATTCATAGGTGACATTGCTAGAAGAGGTTTGCCCCCACCTGCTTTTTACTACAGCAATTAAATATTCATGCATTTGCTGCAAAGCTTCTGAAGCAGATG
Organism: Poecile atricapillus; assembly: GCF_030490865.1. Classification (NCBI taxonomy): domain Eukaryota; kingdom Metazoa; phylum Chordata; class Aves; order Passeriformes; family Paridae; genus Poecile; species Poecile atricapillus. Next base: position 3,803,685 of record NC_081266.1, on the reverse strand, counting down.
AGAAATACTCATAAAACTTAGATTTAAATCACCTCACCTTTAGCATTTCATCCCTTTGCAACGGCTGGGAAAGGTGTGCTCCCAAATAAATGAGTGTGGGGGTAAAAACAGAGACAAACTTCACATGCTGCTCACAGCTCTGTGTCAGCCTGATGTGAAACAAAGTCCTTGGCTAGTGCTGCCATGAGACTTTCATGTGCAAAGAAACAAAGCTGGGAACCTGCTCACCTCCCTTGTGCACCAAGCTCATAGCAGTGGGAGAACAAGCAAGGAGGGCAAGCTAAAAGCAGGCTGGATTTTGCCAGAGACATTACTGTGTATTCTTCACCATCCTCAGACACAATTCCTTTTCTTCTACCTCCCCACCACAAATTTTGGGTGAAGCCTTAAAAAAAGCTCTAACATCCGTTATTAAAACTCACAAACTAGAAATTCTGTGCTTTGGTGCAAGCAGCGACTCGGCTTGTGGGACTTCTTGGAATCACTGCAGCAAGTCGTGAATGATGTATGAAATGAAAAATCCCTGCTCACTGCACACAATTCAGATAGTAAAATCTCCCTGGAGCATTAAAAAAAAAGCACTTGAACGTGTCATTTTATTTTTGTCCTGTGCCCAGAAGATTCCCTCATCTCTCCCCAAGAACATGCAGATACCTCAGCTATCACCAGAGAATGAGAAAGCACTCTTGGAGCTAAAGTAGATGGGTTCAGTTTGCACAGTCTTTCCAGGAAAAAATAAAGCAACCTGGAACAAACCAGACAGAATTATATTGGAGCCAGGCCTTTCTCCAAACACAGGTTTTTGGTCATTTTTTAAAGTAATATCTAATTTCATCAGCCTGACTCTATAACTTGATTGACCTTTGGAGATTGCATTAAGGAAGCAACAACAGCATGCTCAATGCAGTTAGGACCACGAGGAAAAACATTTGATATAAATATCATGTGTGTGACTCGGCATCATTTATGTTGGGACAAATACAGCAACATGCTCTGAATTCAGGCCTTTATTCTTTCTTACCCCTTTACTGGAACTTTTTTTCTGTGCCTGCCCTTTGGTGGTGACCTTTTAAATCTGGCAGAGCCAAATGTCTGCTGCCATAATTTAGCCATCTTTTGACTTGCTGCATGTGGTGCTCGTACAACAGGATAAGAATTTTTTCTTGTGGTTTATGAATTGTGTGGGTTGTTTTTTTTTTCTTTTGGGGGAGGGGGAAGCTGTGGCAGCAGCAATGCAGAGCACAGATGGATGTTGGATTGCTCTCAACAGGGATTTCTTCCTTACCAAAACTCCTGCATGCAGCGGGCAGGCTCTGCTCACACACACGCAGAGCCCCCCTCATCCCTTCCTCCACATCCAAAATGACAGAAGATCTCCAGAATTAATCTTGCAGCAAAACCACTCAGTTTGGAGCACACAAACTGTCACTCTTTCCCAATCACTAAAAAGTGGGGAGTTGCCCAGTTTGCTGGTGTTCATTTTGAGCAGAGGGAGGACGGAAAAGTGACAGCAAGACTACAAATCTACGGAAGAGTGATCTGTCCAGATGCAGATGTCTTGGTGGCTGCATTTACTTTTAGGAATAGAAAGCAGGGGTCCCATCTAAAGACAACTGATGTTGTCTTCTCTTGACAAGTTTTCTTAAATCTGCAATTTAATAATTTTTCCTCCCAAGTTTCAGTGATGAGGAAGGATGGTCCCCTACACTGGCATGATACATCTGTCATCTCTCAGTATTCTGAGATTTCGGGGAAAGCAGGGAAAGGGGCACAGCTGTTAACCCTTTCACTGCTCTTCCTTCATACAAATACCAGAGCTGGACCTACTCCTTCCCCTTGTACCCAGCAGAAGGAAGAAGGGACTGGGGGGATGATCAGACACCTGCCCTGAGGAGAGTTCACAGTGCATCCTCCACCCATCAGCAGCTCTGCCTTCAGCAAGGAGCACGGCAGTGAGGATGAATTAACAAACTGGATATTTTTTTTGGATTTTTTTTGTTGAAGCAAACCAAGAAGGAGACAGCAAAACCACTGATGATGTCTGCTGTATTCCTCCTGTCATGAAGGTGCCATCTCTGGGGATCAGCACCCAGTCTGCACAGCAAAGCACTGCTGGCAGCTCCTGTAGCACAGGGGCTATGGCAGGGGGATCTTCAGTGCCTTTTCTCAGCAGGTCAAGGCCAGATTTAGTTTCACAAGAGGTCAGCTAGAGTGTAAGATCCAAAGAACCAGGGCTTAAAAACATGGATAAAACAGTTCTTCAAAATTTGGGGCTGAGAGGGTTAGTTCTGGAGTGCCTTGCAGGGGTAGTGGTTTCCAGGCTTACAGTGACAAAAATCACATCTTTCCACTCGGCAAGATTTTTTTTTTCTGGGAAACTTAACATGCCTGCAATAATTTTCTAAATCTGTTTCCTTCTCATTCCAATTTTTTTTCTTCCTTTTTTTTTGGGGGGGGGGGGGAGGGGGGAAGAGGGGGAGTGGATAAGAAATACTTGTCCCCTATATGAGCTTTTTGAAACTCTGCTGAAAGCAACAGTATACTTGTTATATAATATTGACAGTATTGCACAAATAAGCAAACAAGCCAAACAGGAGGCACGTGGGAGTTGGTGGCAAGAACTAACTTTTTCAAAAAGCACACCTTAAAACCAGAAGGATGAGGAGAAAGAGTTGGGTCTGAGAAGAAAAGGATTTATGGTGGTTAAATCAGACAGAATTATAAAGTGGTTGTATGTCTGCTAAAATAACGCTACACAAATATTTATACAAGCACATATATAAAATAGATAAAAATTGCTTTTTCAACAGGTCTTAAACAAAGAAAATTGTTTATCTGCCACCATAGTGGGATTAAGTGATTAATAACAAGATTACTCAGGATAGTTAGTTCTAGAGTTTTTTCTTCAGACACATTACACACCTATCAAGATCGACAATCTGGCAAATTACAGTAAATTTTTGCAAATATATACTGGCTTTTACTCAGAGTAAACCTCAGGGATCTTGCAGCAGAGGAGGTATATTTGTACAAGGAGGGAAAAGAGGTGGATGAAAGCAAGCACCAGCTTACCCCAGCAGGGAGAGGCTGTGCTTCTTGTGCTCACCTTCAAATTATCCCATGGCCAAATTGCTGAATAACTTGCACTGGGTGCTACCACCTACCCTATGTATTCCAGGGGTGCTCTTACAAAACACACTTGTATGTTTTACCTCTAATTATCAGGTGGATACGAGGAAGAGGGATAAAAAAGGAAGATGCTGTTGTGGTGAGCACAGGAAGATGCTCAGGCTGTGCTGCACCTGGGGACAGAGAGTAATTGGGACCCTGCCTGGGACCCATCAGGGGTCATAATGAAAGGGCTCAGAAGAGCAGAGAAGACACCCAGAATTGGATGTGTGCTGGTGGAGCAGCCCCTGCTCCTTGTTTTGCTCTCTGACTCCCTTCCCAGCAATTCACTCCGCATTATGACTGAATTAGGTAAGGAGGTGCTGGGGGAAGTGCTCTTGGCTAACTTCAGAGTACAGCCAGGCTCATTAAAACCAGCACATTTGCTGCAGTGTGTGCAGCATTTCCTCTAGGTTTTAAGACTGTTTTAGTAAGTGAAGTTCTGAGCAGAAAGAATACATTTTAATTTACTTTTTAGTGGCCCTGTTATAAGTATTCAATGTCACACTGAATTTTAATATTTTTTTACTACTATATGGAGCATAAAAAAGCATGAATCCAGTATCTTAATAAAAATGAACATATTATTCTAGAAGCCTAAAGCTGCTAAGTACACAGCACATGTTCATTAGAGCAATTTTGGAGCATGAAGAGAGAGTGAATTGAGAACCCAAGGTTCACGAGCATCAACACAAAACCTCAGGGCTTTTTGGTGAAGTTTTGTCTCACCTCCTACTGCTTTTTCCCAGGAAAGCCGTGGAGAGCAGAGCCCACGAGCTGCCAGTGGGTTGTAGAGCCAAGCCTAGACTTGGACCATTAAATCATTCCCCAGCAGTTTGATTTGGGGCAGTGGGATGTGGGATTAGCATACAAATAACCATCCTTCCTGTCAGACACAAACAGGGCAAGGTTGTCACAGGTGTCAAAACTTTGATTGACATCCTAGACATGGAAACAAGGTGCCTTGGCCGGGATGAGATCCCTGGCTCTGAGCTTTTTCTGGGCCAGGGAGCTTTGTCAACAGCACACAAAGAACAAGGACACAACAATTCAAGATGGGTTTGCAGGCAAAGCCATTCTAATTTTAAATATTTGGCTCAGCTAAGACATGTTTCTAAATTAATAGGCCCTATACCTTTCAATAGGATTATTCAGGCAACACCAAGTCAAGCATGTAGTACCTGTTTGTAGGATTAGATTTAATGTTATTTTGGTATGGAGCATTCTTAAATGCATCAGATTACAGATTAAGTAAGGAAGGCAGCAAAAACTAGTGCAGAGCAGCTTGTTATTGCAACTGCCCTCCTCCTCCTTAACACTTCGTATAAGGCAGACAGACACATTAGGCTTATAAAGACTTCTTTTAAAAGGTATTTTTGTAAATCTAAGCATCAGATCCTAGAAAATTCTGAATTCCACGTCAAATTTGTTTAACACAAATTAGAAAGGGAGAAATGAAGTCCATTCTTTGTGGGAAAATGAGGTTTTAAGTTTTCTATTGTCTTAAAATCTTGATTTTTAATACAAATTTTGAGAAAGAGTAGTAGGTTCTGAACTGAGCTCAGTCCTGGCTTCAGAAAAACACCCAAGATTTATGTAGAAACAACCATAGTGACAAAAAAAATAAAAATATAATTTGCAATGATTGCAATTTCCATCCCTAATCTACAGTCCAAAACTCATCTGAACTATTTCTACCTAAGAATCCTTCCTTAAAATGTATCTAAAAGACAAAACCAAATTCAGTGATTGTTACTTGAACTATTGCTAGAATTTGATAAAGAATAATAAATTTTGTTTCTCAGGGTGAACGTATTTACAGAAGTAAGTAATTACTAAAACTATTTGCACCAACTTCAATACATATTTCACTTAAAAACACCTGCAAAGAAATGATATTATAAAGTAGAATAAAATAACATTTATTTTATCCCATGGTGAATCAGTAATGCTGTTGAATGCAGGGTTACAATATAATAAACACTACCCACTAAGCTAAAACTTGAGAGACTGAGTACACTGATATTTATGGCTTGGACACTTGTCAGGAACAAAACTCAGGTTGGCTTCTCAAGCCTTTTGAATCTAATATCAAAATATACATAAGAATATCAAGAGAGATGTGATTATTTCTGTACATTAAGTTTGAGCTTTGTTAAAAACAAAGGTGTGATAGCAGCAATACAAGAGCAAAGGTGCATTTGCTGTCTGCTGTAGGATAGAGTTTCCTAAATTAGTCCAACATGTTAATTACAGTATAATCTAATGTACAATTTGACATCTTCACTCTCAGCACCCCACTTCAAAATTCTAAAAAAGATACAATAAAATTTACTGTGGTCTTTGCTCTTACCTCCCACCCCCGAAATATTTATCTTTGCATGTTGTGCAATTATCACTTTCATCTGCTATGTGCCAATGTGAGATATTATCATCTTTGCAAATGAAAAGATGAAAAGTTTAAATTCCAATATTACAGAATGCTGCTTCACTCAAGACCTGCAGAGAAATGTCCCAAGGAACATCATTCCAGAGACACTCTGCTCTTTATAAAATCTTCTGCACGTGAAAAGATTCCCTGTGCTGTGTTTTGCTGTGAAATAGATCCACAGGTTCAGCCTAATCCCAAAGGAAAAGTTAATATTTGGGATCATTGTGCTCTTTGAGAAGCAGGTGCCAGATACTCTCCAGCTGTTGGCAGCCACAGATCTGATGTCAGGTGTGGATTCCTCGTACTGGCACTCATCACAGAATTTTAGCACATGTCTAAATTAGAGCCTGCAACTGACCATGACAATTGCCACGGGGCTCTCAAGATGCTCAGCTATCAGCATCCATTTAAACTCAGTCTTCACTGGCTTAGAGAAGATGAGACCACTATCATCTCACAAATACCTGCAGAAAGTGGGATGCAGAATTGCCCTGGGATTTCTACGTGTATATATCACACCCAACAGATAGGCTGAGATTTCTGTATAATTTAAAAGATTGATAAATTATTTGATAGATTCATACATGCAGCTAAAAAATGTTGCATGTTTCTAGAGGTAACTTGGGGCACCCCTTTTTTACCCTTTTAAATGAAGGATCTACTGATCTCCACAGCCATTTTTAAATGTCCCAGTGAGATGCAATGAGACCCAAGAGTTGAAAAGCCAAATGATTTAGGATAGGCAAGAAGCAGCTTCAGGAAGATGTAAAGAAACAGCACCAGAATTACATTCCAGGGAAGGAGGTGCAGAACATGGAAAGCTTTTCAAGAAGGTAGACTCATTGCTTCAGCTATTTGCATCTGACAAACTTCAGAAATTCCAGAATATTTTGACCAAGAATCCCCCAAATGTGTAACTACTACTTGGATTTATTAAAAGGTCATCCAGTAGCATACTAAGGAATCTATTGGGAAATTAGCCATCAAAAAAATAATGCATTTAATAAGGTGTTCCCAGAATATGGATTCTTAAGGACTGCCATAGTAAAGACCAGTTTCATTTGGAAACTGTAGGTTGTACACCGTGTATTTTGGTTTCCAAATCCATCATAAAAATACTTAATTTCAGTGAGAAATTTAAAAAGAAAGAATTTTTAAAGTCAGGAGGGCTAAGGAAGTGTGTAACTATGTTAACCCATTTTGATTTTTACATCTTATTCAAACATTCACATTCAGAAAGAATGTTATATCTTTTTCTGGAAGGCTTGAAAAATGCAGTAAATAGCAAGTAACAAAACTCAGTTCTTTTCTTTTAATTACATGGTAGAGACTTGAGGGTTTCTTTTCAGTTTTCAGTGTAAAATGTCTCCAAAAATTAAGTAAAATTTCAAACAAATAAAAAAAAATATAAATGTGCAATTTTTTAAGGAACAGATATGTAGCAGAAATCAGAACTTTTTAAAAGCATCTCTCTGTTAGGCTATTGAACTAAATATAATTCTACTACATTATGTATGGATGCTTTGTTTCACATGAGCTTCTGGTCAAAAATTCAGAAATTTTGCAATTAAACCTTTGATATCAAATCTTGTGTGACAATGCAGTTGATAATATTTATTCCTGAAGTCAATAACTTTATTATAGATATTATTTCAAAGATATTTCATAAGAAGCACCGGTCACAAAATCACTTCAGAGAAAAAGAAAAATAAAGAATTAGCAAAGATGAAAACAAGAAAGTCACATTTCTTTTAAAAGAAGGGAATACAGGAAATACTAAGCAGAACTACAGAATTGTTGTTCTTTTGCCAGGAACGTTATCCCATCCTCTGGCACTGCAGAATTACTTCAGCTTCCCCAAAAATCACTGCTTTTATTAAGCTTTACTGAGCTGCTCTGTATTGGCAAAACCTTTGTAGTAAAATAATTTTCCATCAAAATACACGGCACTGTAGTGCTGTAATGAAGAGCTGTAGGACAGGCTTTAAGAGGCACGGTACTTTCATCTGAAAAGTCTCCTGAAATTCTTTGAACGTTTCCAGGGGATTAATGAGGTATTTTGACAACACACGAGAAGCGACTGGTTTTCAAGAAGCCTTATAAGAGGGAAGGCTCACATTCTTGAAAATTAAACTGTGTATCTTAAGCCACTAAAAATAACACAATTATTAAAAATTTGGCAGCTCTGAAGAAAAAAATACCAGCAGATATGGGGAAACACATGGAACTACTGAAGAGCGTCAAACTTGAGTACACACATTTCACAGCATTTCAACATGACTTAAACACCAATTTTAACAGCTTAATTGAATGTTTCTTATTAAAAGCTATCACAGATGAGCTAAAATAAGAACAAGCTAAACTAGCCAGAGTGTAACTAAATCAAAAGCATTATTCTTTGCAAGTTGGGTGGATTAACTGTGCGTGTGTGCATCACTCTCCTTATCCCTTTCAAGAACTGTTAAGGTGTTTGGAGGTTTTCAAAACCTTTGGCAATTAGTGGAAGACAGAGTATTCTTGCCTTTTTTTTCCTCTTTCCAAGACACCATTTATGTAAATTTAGAAGAACATTAATCGCACACAGCAAAATTAGAACAAATTAATCGCTATACCTACCATTTTTATAAGTATTTAAAAATATTTTTAGGGCATATTCTGCAAACTACTAGTCCCTTGAATGTTTTAATGCATTTCAACAAGGATATTAGTGTATAAATAAGGGTTCAGTTCTAAAAAGCTTTCGTGAAGAAAGTGGAGCTCTAAAGCCTCACTTCCATAAAGACCTCAATACTCCTGAAAACCCGGAGTGCTTAAATCTTCAAAGGTCTACCCTTATTTAATCAAGCTGGGCAAGAAACACGTTGAGGAGGCATTCTGAAAACAATTTATAACCCACTACCCACAAAAATATCCACGCAGAGTACTTATACGTGCATTTAAGCAAGCTGATATCTTGGGTGCATGCAATACTGCCCGTGACACGAGAGAGGAATGGGATCTGCTAATCAGCACCGGGCCACAGGACATTTTAAATCTCTCTAAGCACTCTTACACAATAATTTTTTAAAAATAATAATTGCCTTTAGAGTGTGAGCAGTTGTGCAGGAAAAAGCTGCTTCCTAAATTCAGCTCTTTTCAGTCTGCACTGAAGCTAAATATTTTACAGAGGCAGCATCTTTGTAATGCTTATGGTTGAACACTACTTTCGGTGGTCAAGTCTCATTATTTATAAGATCTTCTCCAATATCCGTTTTTGGGACTTGGCTTTTCTCAGGTCTTTCAACCAGCCAGAGGGGAAGAGAAAAAAACCCCAATGTGTTCTGTCCCTTTCCTCAGGAATGGCAATCTGCTCATTTTCACAGCTGTTCCATGGTACTTTTAAAGTCTGCAGTGTATTTACAAATAGTATCAATACCGAGGTGGAGGGGGAAGAGTGGGGGAGAGGATAGACTTTCTGTCATCCTCCTCCCTATTCTCAATAAGGTTCTGGATGTGTTTAAGGGCAAAAATTCCACCCCAATATATTAGTTTTGTTAATCCTTTTCTTATGATCTTGCTTGCCTGGCTAGGGAAATTATGCAAAAAGTAATAAAAGTTCTAATTCAATTTCCATGTTAAGAGATGGATTTGGAAAAAAAAATACATATATCAGAAACCATATTCTTTGTGTTTACTAAGAGATATGCACTTCAACATTTAGTGTCATGGAGCTGGAGTTAAAACCAGAAACGGCAAAGATAATTTAGCTGCATGAATGCCTGCTCTTCAGTAAAATGCTGCCAAAATTAAATAGGAATGAAACAGCACTTTGTAGTCATTGGTCGCTCAGCGGGGTTTGCGTAGTTAAAAACCTAAGTGAAAAGGGTGATTGACCTACATTGCAACTAGCTTAGCACAGCTGTACTTTCATATTTCTGCTGCATCCGAGGAAGCTCATTATTTAATACAACTGAGTTACATGTAATTGTCGGTCTTTTATTTTACACTTCTAGGGGCCAGATATTAATCTCAAATGTGCAGCAGGCGTTACCGTGCATCTGGAAACATCCACGGCTGCCCATTTGCAGGCAAGGCTAAGAGAGAAGGGATTGCATAGAGCTGCACCTGAAATTAGGAGGCTGCCCAGGGGTGGGAGAACCTCACAAATATACAGAAATCAAATGAGCAGATGGAACAGAAAGCAAATCCCTTGGCACCCCAAAGGCAAACGCTCTGCTGTTTCCCTATTGTTTTGAGCAGAAGCAGCCCAGAACGTGCAACCAAAGCACATTTCACACAACTCATACCTGCGGTTTAAATAAGTAATAACATTCCAGTTAACAACCAGTTTGACATGTTAACAGCCCAAGGGCTGTTAACATAATGACTGGTCATTAATGGCAGTAATGACAGATTTCAAAGGGAATATTGTGCTTGTAAATGGACACGCTGCCAGTCAGAAGAGAGGACAGAGGACAGATAGGCTGATGCATTAAGATGTCACCGTACAGCTCTGGAGGACAGGAAGGGGAGAAAAAAAAAAAAAGTTCTTGCATATTTCACTTACTATAAATGGACCTGAAATATTGGCGTAAACCTAAGTTCCTGAAATTAAGTCTTCACTTTCTAACCCAGGAGTGTATAAGCAGAAGAAGAGGCCTGTAGGGGAATTATACTCTGCATATCATTTTCACAGAGTGTGTTACTTCTAACATTGAGCCCTTTCTTTACTCAGGTCAGTTCCTGTCCTCGTTAACAAAGCTGAGCTGGTTCCTGCCACGGCCACCCCGACACCCCGGTGTCCTGTGCCACCTCGGGAACCACCCCAGTGCCTGACATGAGCCAGATTCCAGGGCAAGGCCTCCCACACCCGCAGCATCTTTCAAGCTCATTACTTCATTAAAGATTCCTTCCATTCCCTCAATCCCTCCCAATCTGGAGAAAAGGGTTTTAATGCAGTATAATTAACTAATTTTACCAAAGGAGACAGCTAAAGCAAAGCAAGTTTTGAAGTTCTGAGGATACAGAGTATTTATAAGAAGCTCAAAGTGGGGACCTCAGGGCTCGACTGCAGCACAAGAGCGTGCATCAGGGCTGAGGGAGGGTGTAGCTCTTTTGGCAGGCATCTCTAAATGAAAGATACTGGAACTATTTTTGCAAACAGGCAGAGACACAATCACACCATTTATGAACTTAAACATGAATGCTAAAGCACCCAAACTGGCTACATGATTGCTTGTAGCATCTGTAGAATGCCTGTCTTACTGAAAGGCATAATGAACACTGAGAGACAAGTTAATAAGCAATTTTACTCTTTATAGTATCGTTCAAGCCACATATCCTCTAGAGGGCACCACATAAATTAATAGGAAGCCAGAACAGTTTTATACGCAGCGAAGACTCCCTTTATGGTTAAAAAGAAAAAAACCCTAAGAAGATAGTTTGAAACCATAATCGAACTCTAATGTGATCATTAGTACAATGCAATTTGTTCCTTAAATTCATATCTAGTGGGTTGCTAAATATGAAAGCTTATTCGGCTACGAAGCTAGAGAAGATTTAACTAGTTTGTATATTAGCACTAAAAAGATCACTTTTATAGGTTCACTGCATAACTAAGTAGATAAGATGCAATGAGGCAAATGACTGTCTGCAATTACCTTAAGTGCATCAGTTTGAAGTTTAGTGTAAATACCAAGTTTAAATCTATGCACTCACAAGTATTGCTCAAAATAAAAAAATAAAAATCTTAACAAAATAGCTTCATTAAGACTCAATAAATCCACAGACAAAAATCAGAAACAGCTTCAAAACAATTATAAAATTTCTCATGTGTGCTGGTTTCACATGCAAAAGTTAAAGGTGCTATGTATGAAGAAATAAATGAAAGACCAGTTTGAATATGATCATGACAGACAAAAAAAAAAACCAAAAACCTCCTTTCTCTGAATCACTAAGTATGAGTTTTAACAATCTGTTAGCAAAATATTTACTCCTGTTAAACCCTCAAAGACCAGAGAGCAAGAGCGTGTGTGAATGCATCTGTGCTGGGGAAATGCTTTGCTCATATCTTTCCTACCACATCATTTCTGGTTTTGATTTTAAACATTTGATTTCAAAACATTAAATCTGCTGCACAAGCACTTGGGAGATTCAGTAAGCTCAAAGTCTCCTGTAAATTTGGAACTCAGATGAAACAGCCATAGCAGTTCTCTCGCTCCTGCAGGCATTTGTTGTACAAAGATTATTAAAATGGGTTTCAAAATTGGGATGTTACTTCCTCGCACCAAAACCTTTTTCAAACCCCTTCTCCACACATTTACCTAAAGACCACAAGAGACCTAAGTTCACGTACAACAATTCCCTTCTGTTCCACCAGGTTTTAAAAGTGAGGTTTTGTTACCTACTACTTTGGCAGCTTTAACACAGTGGGTTTAAGATACAGCCTCTGTGCTATCTTGGGTTCAGTTCAGAGCTTTAATAGCAGTACACTTTTACCATTAAGTAGTCTAAGCTCATCTGAAGAACCTGATCTGCCTTTCAGCCCAAGCTCAACAAATGCACAGTGCGTTTGTGAAGGTTTCTGTTCCACTCTTTTTTTCTAGAGTTGGTTACGTGGAGAGCCAGAGTACCAATCATTGTTAGGGCTTTAGTCTTGATTCCTGTTCCAACCTGCTCGTGGTATACAACCTGGGAACTGATCAGGGTGTGGGAACCTCCTGTTTGGTACCTCTACTTAAGCAGAACTTGGAAGTTAACGCATTCAAAAAGAATTTTAATTTTTCCCCAATGTATTAGTGACTTCGATGTCCCTTTAAAAGGAAAAGGCTTCACTAAAGGGGCAGGGGAAATATTCCCAGAGGTTCATCTTAGCCTGGAGCAGCTATTCCCATTAGACCCCCTCCACAGGGAATAGAGGAAAGGTATTACTATGGGAAATAGGTGCTCGGAATCACCCTAGAGGAGCCTTTTCTCTCTATTTATCATTGAGAGCCCAGGGAGACTCAACTTCCCAGTTAAACTTATATCCTGCAAAGCAGCCCTACTGACACACGATGTGGAGGTAAACTATCCTGGTGCTGCTCACCAGCACTTTGCCACGAGTTATTCCGCAAGTACTTTTGGGAATGTGGGTCCACAAGCAAGCAAGAAGACAGAAAAGCAGGTTCTGATTTGCTACAAGTGGCCACAGGTTAGCCAGATCCCACCTGGGCCACCAACTAAAACCAGGAGCAGAGTGGACTGGAGCCCAGACTCATGGTTATTAAAAATGGGGAAGTCAGTGGTTTATCCTGGTCCAGCTTCTAGCAGCTGAGTGCCCTAAAAGCTTGAGTGCCACAAACGAAATCCCTCGGCAAACTAAGAGGACAAAAGCGAAGGTGGGTGAAATGTTCCTCACCCACAGGGTTCCAACCCTGCCCTGAGGTGAGAACCACATGTCTGGTTTCAGGCTGGGACACCTGGGACACCTGGCCACCACCGTGCTGCCAGGAGGAGGGGGAGCAGGAGACCACCGCCTCCCCAGCAGCACAGCGCTGCGGGAAGCAGGGGAAAATCACCCTCTTCTACACCAGCATCAGAAATCTGGCAACCATCCCCACGACCTGGCTGTGTGCGCTCTTTGAGCCAGATTTTAATTTAACCTCCACATTTCAGTATCTGGTTCCTCACCTCCACCAAGACCCGGCCCCGCTGCCCTGCAGGAAGGGCCGAACAGATTTCCCGAGTTTGAAGAAGGCCGTGACCTACCTCAGATAGTCTCTGCGACAAAGGATAAGGTTGGCTTTGGTGTACAAGGTAGAGCCCACCTCCCCCAGGCGACAGTCACAGCAGGCACATTTCAGGCAGTCTTCATGCCAATATTTGTCCAGGGCCTTTAGAAGATATCGGTCTTTAATCTTACGGTTGCAGCCAGCACAACCTTTCGGCTTGGTGTCTGGCTGGACTGAGAGCATTTGTATACCTGAAATACAGTAAGACAAGAGAAGACTGAAAATAGATATTCTCCCAAGTACAAAAACTCCTTCCCTTTTCTTCCTCCACCTCGCTGCCCCCCCACACACCCAGTTCATTTAAAAGTCAGTGGTGTAGGTCGGATAAAATAACCTAGTCAATCCACAGCAAGCTGAAAACAAGGCTAAGATAAATCTGAGAGCAGGAACTTCCACTGCTCTGAGTTCCACAGCTTCTCTTTAACACCTCATTTACCTGGTCTCTTTGCTGAAAAGAAATAAGATTAAAAAAACCCCATGAAATATTAAAACAGTCCAGTTGAAAAGTCATCCAATTTCAGCCACAGTATCCAATATTTAGCGACACAAAATTTAAATAAACAGCACATCTACAATACTTAGCAACCCAAAATTTAAATAAACAGGATATCCATATGGCAAACATAGTTAAATCCACATATTCGGACTTATTTACGCTATCTTTATAAAATATAAAAGCACTTCAGTTTTTAAAGAAGATTGAAGCTTTTAGAGGCATGGAGCAGGAGTATCTGAGAGATTTGACACAGAAATTTTGATGCTGGCAAGAGGCTGTTTAGTTTTTTAATATTTTAGTTCTTTTCAGACATGTTAATGAAGCGATGAGATTTCCAAAGACTTCAGTACCAGCAATGCCAGTCACAACCTGCAGTGTAAGGACCATCTGAAAAATCTGACTTAAAATAATCTGCACAAGGTCAGAGAGGTTCCAGTTTGTGAAGGGAAAAAAAAATAAAAAAAAAATAAAATGCTGTCCTGTTTTCCAATCCAGTTTTAGCCAACAGCTACTTCGGGACAAGGAGTACAGTAGTGTCCATTAAGTATATATGCACCTTTTGATGTAATAGCTGAGAGCATTTAAAAAACCATTCAAACACCTGAAACACTGTTTAATGGACAGAACCGGCGAAAAGTGGAACACAGTTGAGCGATGTTACTCAGAGCAACACAGCCAGCTTCCAGGGATCCATTCAAAAATCAATTGCCCTCAGCTTTACAGTAAATGGGGAGAGGTCACTGCCCCAAAATGCTCACAGACTGGTCTCTCTGGTTTATCTGCAATCCCAGCGCACTCAGACTAATTCTCTCACAGTTACCTCTTAGGATAAGCAAAATAATAGCCCTGTGGATATTTCAGTGGGCATCAAGCAGGCACAGGAGAGAAGGGAAGAGCCGACACGCTGTTCAGTAGTGGGTTACCTCACTGTTTGGAAGCCAGGGATGTAACTTCAAAAAGATGCTACTCACTGGAGAGCATCTGAATACTGCAACGAGAGTTTGTCAAGACTGGGGAACAAGCAAATCCTACTCCAGCATTTAGGGTTTGGAACCCTATTACTATCCAGAGACTGGGAAAGGCCAAATAGAGTCTCATGGCAAGGAATAACAAATTCAAGAGCCCCTGACGATGAACACTCTTCTACCTGGAGTTAACTTGTTTGGTTTGGTTTGTGTTTGCTTTTTTGAAATCCCTCGTAAGAAAAACACGAAAACCAGCATAACACTTGAAGCGATGGTAGAGCGTGCCTTTGTGGATATTAGAGCTGCAAAGAGGCTCAGGCATCCCGGGGATCTCCACACAGGTGTGTGAAGAACACAAGGCATTTATGTGGAGTGCAGCAACTGCATGGCCAGCTAAGTGACTTTCCAGCATTCCCGAGCTGAGCTCCTAAGTCCCACCTGCAAAGCTGATGGCTGAATTAAAATAGTAATTCTTATTGTGACATATGAGCACAGCAGCCTTGCTCCTCTCTGCAGTGCAGCCTGTCACACCTTGGGGTGAGACATTTATCTGGTGGAGGAGCTGCTGTGTGGTGTGTGCAGGCAGTGCTGCTAGCAGACACCCCAAAGCACCCCGGCAGTGCTGCTGCACAACTTCTGAATTTCATGACAGAAGTGTAAGGTCTGCATTTGTCTATCAACCTGCATAAAAATTGTCAGTGCTGCCGCTCCCATCACTCCCCAGTTGATGCTCATAGCTCCTCACCAGGCAGAGACTCCTAAGATCTCTCTCATTCCCAAGGGGGAGGATGAGATCCAGTGACCTGCGCTGGGCTCCACAGTCCGTGGCAGGTCTGGGAATGAACACTCACATTTCCTCTCCAGAAGGCACCATGAGACAAAGGCTGAACCTTTACAGCACTTTCAATTGACAGCTGACTCCCCTGAATCCAGGCTACAACCATGAAACAGCAAAGTAACATGACTACAAATAAATGACTGAAAGCAGTGAAAATACCAGAGATTTTTGGTAAGGAGCCTATACCAGACTGTAAAGGTACTCCTGCTGAAACTCTAATAACATCACTTGGTCGAAAAGCCTTAATCTGCAATGTTCCTTTTCACAGTAGAGTGTAAATATCCACTAGGTGCCAACAACAGGCTTATCCCCCGACCCTCTCTTTGGCCATGTAGAGGACAAATGCACAAAATCCTCCACAATTTGTATAAATTTCTTGTAACTCAGTAAAAAAAAAAAAAAAAAAAAAGAAGTTTAGAAGCATGAAGGGCTGTTCTAGGACTTTAATCTTTAGCTCGAGGGAAACCAGAATAAACTAGGAGCTAACACAGTTAAAGGCTTTAACGAAAAAAATCTTAATGTAAAAATTTCATCGCCTGATAAGGAAGCGGGTTAGAGAGTGGAGGCTGACAGTCTCTGATCCAGGCTGATCTACTGTCCTGAGCCGTCTGAAGGGAACAAGATGCCACAGAAACACGGCCAAACAAGTGAATGTCTGAGCAGATTGCAGTAATCAAGCCTGATAATTCCCGAGGTATATGCTGCAAACATGAGGTTATTGTATTACAAATAAAACTGCAGCTTGCACATAGCCTGCACAGCTTTGGAGATACTTGCCCCAGGAGGAAAGTAGGCAGAGCCCTGTCATCCACCCTGCTAAGCCAAAAACCCTCTTGTAGGGACAACTGCAAAGGGGCAAACACCCCATGGAAGGAGTATTTACAACCCTGCAAGCCTATTTTCCTGAGGCAGAGAGAGAGAAGGTGGTCCTGTGGACCCCACTGGCAGCACCTTCAGATTAGGGATTCTATCTGCAGCAGCTTTTGGAGGGAAGGAATGCTTTTCTCCTCTGATAGATCTGATCTGTTCTCACTTTACTTGCAATGAAGCTGGTTCTAGTTTATTACTTACAAATCCCCAAACTACTGCTTTATTTTAAGACAAAAAAAAAAAAAAAAAAAGAAAAGAAAAAAAAAGAAGTCATGTTTTTTTGGAAGTGTAGAAGGGTTCTAAACAAAGTCACGAACTGTTTGACGTATCTCCAAATATGAAAATGTCCTTTTCTTCACACGCCCAGTTTCAATCCCCTAGTTTTGACAAGAGAACGTTTTATTACTTTTTTCCCCTATATTGCACGAGTCACCCTGATGCAGATCACCTCACAGACCATCTCTCTCTCCTTTAGCATTCCCATAAGATCTCTGATGCAGTTGCACTCTCCAGATACGTGCTCGTGTATTTTTAGCTCTCCCTTAATTTGGCAATAAGAATACCTTGCAGCTTACTGTCAGCCAGCTTTTCACAGGCTGCGGTTTAAGTACTCATTTATTTCCTAGGACATGGGAAGGGCCTTTTCAGAGGCTGACAGCACCCACAAGCCCATCCAAACTGCTCATTGCTGAAATATCAGGTGGCAGTGCACAGCCCTGCTGCCTTCCTCTCCCCCTCCCCCTGGAAAGCAGAGCTTATGGAGCACTTTCAAAACATCATACAATTCCCTAAGTGCTACACCCAAGCTGTTAAAAAAAAAAAAAAAAAAAAAAAGAAGAAAAATCAAACCCAGCTTTCCCTTCAGTTCTGCAGAGTTCTACCCATGCTCTGCATCACAGAGCAGATCAGTTCTCAGAACTGAGAAATTTCAGTGCCTAGTCTGTCACTGTCAAACAAACCCTTTTTATTTCACCCCAATACGCTTTCAAGGGCTTCCTCTATCCTTCCCTGCGCTCCCTCCCTTCCTCCACCCCCAGTCCCCAGGATACTGCACATAAACTGCAGAGCTGTGGCAGGAATAAGACTTCTTCATCACCATTCACCACCTTTAGGATTTTTGTAGGGACAACTTAAAAACCTGACTTGCAGGTTTTCAGATTTCTCCCGATCTCCCCGAATAAGTTCGATGCAACTGACTCCCCTCCCTGTTTATTGTTATTATCGTGAGATGAAACACTGTCAACTGATTTGTAACTATGATTTCATGATAAAGAGGAATGGTTGCTGGAAAAAGCTAAATTAGGCTCCCGGGGAAGGCAGAGGAACAAAAATCCATCTCGCTCAAATCATCATCCTTCTCAAAAATCAAAGGGAATGAAGATTTGATGTAATGAACTATATTGTGTTAGTGATTTAGAAGCATCTCTAAGTGGGATTAGTCCCTGATGGTGCTGAGCATGGCATGAGGCACTGAGAACTCAGTTCTTGTTTGTGGTACAGGCAGTCCTTGGGAGGAAGAGTTGGGTAATATGCACTGGATCTCTTACAAACTTTTAAAGACCACTCTTCACCCCTTTCTCAGAAGCATGCACACAGTTCTACCAAAGACAGTAGCACAGACAGCACAAAAGGGCAAACTTGCCTCTACTTAGGAAAAAAAAATAAATTTAAAAATCAGCTTGGAGCAAATTAAGTATTGGGTGAATCAGGCTTTAAAAGCAAACTGACAGACAACATGCAGACAACAGGAGAGTCAGGGGTCTAGGAGAAGGTAAAAAGAATACTTTTCTGGTGCTATCCCACTTTGTAGCTTCATCCTAAAAGCATTCAGAGCTCCAGTAATTCAGGGCAACACACACAGACTCGGGGGGAAAAAAAAAAAGTAAAAAAAAAAGTTGAGGTTTCAGAAGCAAAGAAACATTTCAGAACTCATATGTAGCACATCAGGAGTCGTAACTAGTTTTAGATTGGCATGTAAATTGTTCAGTGGAAAATTCTTATTGCCTCCGAGACCCTGCTATTCTGAGTTATTTGACAGTTTAAGGGAAATCATAATTAAAAAAAGAGACATAAATAATAGCCTGTGCAGTGTGGTGCACAGAAATAAGTGGAACCATTTCATTTAAACTCTGGTGAGCTTTTAATTGCCTGGATTGCATTGTGAACCAGCCTAACGGTTGATTGCCTCCATTATGCTCTCTTGTTCTGTGCCATTCATCCGCACAGTCTCAGCTTCTGTAGTTAACACAACAAAGTAACCGCAACTCCATAACACTCGGGCTTTTTAAAAAAAAAAAAAATAAAAGTAAGGATTTCAGCACTCTGAATATAGCCTCTTCTCTATACTTTTGAGTTAATTTTCCGTGGTATATAACTAAACTTCACCTCCTGCCCCTTCTTCTACAGAGGAATCTGCTTTTTTCTTTATTATTTTTGATTTTTTTTTCCCCCACTCTAAATAAAGGATATGGGTTGGGAAGGAGGGGATGGAAAAAAAAAAAAAAAAAAAAGGAAAACAGAAGAGGCTAGGCAAAAAATAAAAATAGGAATGCAGTCCCACAGCTGGGAGCAGTGATACAGATTAAAAGAATTTGGCCAACATGGCTAGTCGATTGCCAAGAGACACCAAACAAAAGATTTCTCTTCTTCTTTTCCCCCCTCTCTTTTTGAAAGCTAGATTTGGCCTAAAAGCTTGTTTCTCTCTGTTCACTGGCCCAGAGCATCCCTGCAGGCTGTAGCCCCCTAAGGGACAGCACAGCAAATAGATGTACCCAGATCTCAGGGGCTGGAGCTGCTGAGCTATGTTCTACCCCTGGCGTGTCCCCCCCATCTCTCTCTCCCCCAGCCCCCCCCTCCCACCACTCTCCCCCTCCTTTTTTAGAGCAGTGGTGCTGGGAACCAATTTGATTCCCTTTTTCTCCAATGCAGCTGCAAGGCTCAGAGATACTGACATTTTTCCACTCTTATCAGTTTAATTACAGTTACCATGGCAGCAAAGTGCTAGTGCTTGGCAAAGGCCAACAAGAGATTTGCAAGACTGAGTTCAATTTTGATGCAGCTCACATGCAAAATAAAAAAATAAATAAGAAACATATACTCCACAACAAAGAATCCCTTTCCGGAGTTAGACGCTCAAGCCTTTTATGCCAATTCCTTCCCGAGCATCGCAAGGATGGGGAGAGGGAGGTGTCGGGGACCGCACGTCGCGATGTTTGTTGCAGCCAGCAAAACGAATCGCTTTAAAGAGCGGTCCTACAGAGCTGTCCTAGGAAGCGGCATTCGGGGTCTCCTCGGAGCCACAGAGCCGCTGGCAGAGCGCTGAGGATGGGAGAGGACAGAAAAGAGGAGCCCCCCCCTCCCCGCCTCCCCCCGGGAGCGCACCGCTGCGCGCCGGCCACCGCCGCCTTACCAAAACTTTTCTCCTTTTTCTGCATGAGTTGATTTACGGGCGCCTGGAGAGCTCCTTCTCATTGAAGCACCGAATCCCGGCAAAAGTAGCAAGTGCTTCCCCGGCTGGGGTGAAGTGAGCGGGAGCGCGGCGCGCCGCAGCGGGGGCGGGGGGCGGCGGGGCCGGGGTGCGCATGGGGGGGACGGGGACGGCACACCCCGAGCGAGCCGCACAGCCACATGCTCCCCTAACTCTGCCCTCAGCCTAGCATCCCAGCGCTCTCTCAGCTTTGTTGTAACAAATGGGTTTGATTAAACTGTCACATGCGGCGTTAGCATAGCGTATCGTGCTCGCTAGGAAGGGGAAAGGAGGGGAGGGGGGGGAAGAGAGGGGAAAAAAAAAAAAAAAAAAAAAAAAAAAAGAGGAGGAAAGAGAAATGCTCACAGCCACAAGTACTGCACAACGCCAGCTTGGCTGCCCTTCCCTGTCGGCGGCCCGGGAGAGGCGGGATGCGGGAGCCCGGAGCCCGCGGGCGGAGCGCGTCCCTGCCGGCCCCGCTGCCCCCCGGGCTCCCCGCCCCGCTCCTGCCTCCGCTCGGCCCAAAGGGTTAACCCTGCACCGAACCAGCTGCAAATTAAACTGCTGGACGGGGAGGCTTGTGGATTAAAGCCGGGGAGTGGGAAATTAACCGACTCCCTTGATAATTGAGAGCGTGTTTCGAGAAGCTCTGGAAGAAGCAAGAATAATAATAACAATAATAACGGGGGGGGGGGGGTGTAGCGGTGGGGCTGCAATTCATTGTTAACTTTGACTGCTATTTCTCGAGACGTACAGTCGGATGGGTTTCGCTCAGCATCCTCTGCTTGCATGTATTTCATGTCTCATCATAAAAATAATGAAGCCTCACATGATTTAAACAAAACAGTCTCAGCAGAGCTGCAGCTCGAGTGAAAGTTGCAGTGCGGAGATGTGTGTGTGTATTGCAGCCCCGGCTTATGACTCAGAGAGAGAGAGAGAGAGAGAGAGAGGGAGAGAGAGAGAGTGATGCAGGCACACATACACAAATGACCCAAAGCTTATGTACACAGTTGCCTCACTTACCTTCTCAATTAAGCGATACAGGGGAGGCAGTTCAATAAGCACAGTGGCTGCTTTGTAGCTCTTCTCCTTGGAAAAGGTCAAAAAGAAGCATTGTTTGGGGAAAAAAATAAAGAGGGGGTGGGAGAGATGGGGAGGGAGATCGCTATTCTTTAAGTTTAAAATAATGAGGTCCTCAAGGATCCGCCAAGTAATTGTGTTGACCGCATCCGAGCTACAGGTGTCCTCCTTTTAGTATCTTGCAGTCCAAGGCTGTCTGTCTCCGTCCTGGCTGAAGACAACTTACCTAAAGCAGCGTGTGAGGAGCCGAGTTGAATGAAGTCAGGGCTTTATCAGCTGCAAAATGCAATCCCTTACCAGCCAGACATAATACAGCGAAAGAAAAGGTCACTCAGTTATTACTGAGCCAGCAGAGCCCAGGCAGCTCTTGTGGAAGACCACAGAGAAGCAGCTCCCTTCCGATTTAAGGCTATTTACCTCTCTCCCCCTCCACCCACCCACCCACCCTTCCTCTCCCCCTTCCCCCCTCCCAACTCCCCCTTTCTCTCTCTCTCTCTCCCTCTCGCTTTTCTCTCTCGTTCTGCAGCTCGCTCAAGTACAGCCGCCCTCGGAAAGTGCAAAGCAGCCAGGAGACAGATTGGGCTTTGTTGGTAATTTCCCATGGTGAAAATTTACAAGCCTGCAAGTGCAGTCAGCAAAACCACATGCATATGCTAGACACAAACACCAGGGACACACACACACACACACACACACACACAAGTGACCTCTGCCGAAGCGGCTCAGGATCACCTTCCCAAAGAGTGCTCCAGCAGCAGACCCGGGCAGCCAGGGGAGAGTCGCGCCCCCCACCCTCCATCACTCCTCCCAAAATACTTGGCTTCTGCAAAACCAGAAGTTGCCCACGCAAAAAGATTAAAAAAAAAAAAAAAAAAAAAAAAAGATACAAAAAAAAGGAAAAAAAAAAAAAAAAGGGGGGGGTAAGATCCATATCTCTCTATTAATGAGTAATGAGAAAAATCCCTGAAGGTGAAAACTCTGCCTCTCCCCGTGCTAGATGTGAGTTGCTCAGGAAGCAGGGGAAACTCCGCTGTGAAAGTTTCCCGCTCGCTCCCCGGCACCGTCCCCGGCTGTGCCACCCCCGGGCCCCGCTTGCCACATGCCACCCCCCTCGCTGCACTTCTCAGGCTGAATGCTAAAGGAAACCAAGCCATTTCCCCCCTACAGCATCCTCGTCCCAGGAGCTGAAGACACACACTTATTCCCTACCTAGTGTTGGAAAGGAGGGGGGAAATAACAGACATGGGGGTTGTTACAGGTGCTGAACACCCTTGACCACAAGACAGACAGACATGCAAGCACACGAGAGGTAGAGCATACTTTGATATTCAGTCACGCTCACAGATGATTGTTCCTTCGTGTTTTATAATAAAGATGTTGAGCCTAGCCTACTGTAAATAAAGTTAAAAAAATCCAAAGCATCTTCCTCTAAGAGCCATCTGCAGTTGGAGAAAGACCAGATTAAGAATTTGTGAATACAGTTTTCAGACTTCAAAGTGAATATCTGTTGTCTGCTATTAGAAGCACCACGCTAGATTTCCACAAAGCTTTGAAAGATGTCAGCTTACAATATACCCTAAATTTGAATGACACTCATATTATAGAAGTCTTTCAAGACCCAAGAAAGATTTAAAAGCATTGAAGTGCTCTGCCATCTACACCCCTCCCTCGTATAATCCAGCAGCTCTAATAAAAATCAAAGCAACCTCAGAAATGTATATGTTTAGGACAGGTTCCCCCACCTCCCCCATTGTAAGCTTCTCTCTCATTTTTTTTTTTTTTAATACATATAAATATACATATATAGAGGTTCCTGCAACAAGCATACTGTGCAATGAACAAATCCCTTGCCCCCTCTCCCTCTAAGTAGTAACAAAACTCAGCCACAACCAACCTGAGCAAGAACCCGAAAAGCACAACCAGAGGCAGCAGACTAACAGAGCCCCCTTCTGCAGATTTGATCTGCACATAGAGAAAAGCCAAACTTGACAGAAACCTGCTCCTCTCTCCTGCACGCACCCATAGGCTCAGGAGAGCCTCACTTCTCTCTGTTTATAGACTACCTCTGCCACAAGCACTCTGGAAATACAGCAGTGCGTGAGTGTGTGTGTGCCTCTCTCCACCAATGCACTTGGAGAAGGAGAAGAAAAGAGGGAGGGAGAAGTTATGTGTGGGGAAAGGGAGAAATAAAATCAAAACAAATGGTACAGCTAATGAGGACAATTAAATTAATTATGTTCAAGGAGATGAGATTTTTTTTCCCTCCAACTGTATGATCTGTTACCCCTCGCTGGCAACTGCTGCTCTGTAATTCATGGCAACTGATTAGTGCATCTATGCAAATCTTTGTTTAAATCATTCAACTAATTAAATGATGGGATTATTCCTCTGCCTACGGTGACATCATTCGCAGTAATTAGTACTCTATTTGGACTGTGGCAATAAGATACCCGATGTCAACACCAACCTGCAAAGACATTAACCACTTTGTCACTTTGTGTGTGTGTGTATGTGTGTGCATGTGCGGGGGAAAGAGAAAGGAACAAACACCCAGATCTAATTGCATCTTCCACCCCTCTTTACACTCCCCCCAGCCAATCAAGGATTCTTTTAAAAAAAAAAAAAAAAAAAAAAAGCCACACCAAAAAAAAAACCCAAAAAACAAAACCCTACAAAAAAACAACTTACTGAATAATATGCCAAACCACATGTGTAAAGGAATAAAATGGAATAGTTAACATTCAGCTCCATGCCATTCATTTCCCCCTAAAATGTAATGATAATTAGATGGGTCATAAAATGCTCTTCTTTTCATTATGACTGATGAAATGCATTAAAGCTGACAGGGTATTACCTGACAGTAATTAGGTTTTGTCATGAATTAAATTATTTGAAAGCAGGCTATCTCCCCAATCATGCAATTTACAGCAAGATTTTTTTTTTAATCTGTGCTACAGAAGAGAGAAAGAGAGATAGAAAATAGCAGTTTTTCTCTTCATAATCATATGAATTATTCACAGAAAAAAAAATCATCAGAAAAAAATCGTGCAGATGAAGAGGCTTGCCACTTAATGTACTGCACAGATGTGATCATCAGCGGTTGCCGACAATGAAATATACAAGTGCACACAAAAGTGATCTGGTGAACAAGAGGTGGAATTTAATCATCTTCTCCTGACACTTGCGCGAAAAACACCATTAACCCTCACCAAGTCCCCTGTTTTCCCCTGCCCACCCCCTCCCCATACACACGCACACAAAAAGTGAAAAGAAAAGAAATTGTGCTTTTGTTTACTCAGCCAAGCTAAAGGTTGGTTCCAGCCAGCCAAGCAATTTCTTCATTTCCAGTGTAAACTATCCAGTTTAATTACAGATCCCTAGAAAAATCTTTGCTAAAGGATTGCTGTAAAGACCTAGGGGTTTTTGGTCCGATTACCCTTTGCTTGAGCCTGTGTTTCAGCAGCTCATAATACTTGCCATTTGATAAAATTTACTTAATTTTTTAAAAGGTTTTCTGCAATAATCTCAGCCCTGTATCTCTACAGAAGAGTGGGGAAAAAAAAAAGAATAACTTACCTTTTAGAAAAAGAAACCCTCCACAGGAAAAAAATAGAGATTCAAAAGGTTTTTTTCTTTCTCTTTCTCCCCTAAAGTTTTCAGCTCACTCTTTTGGGGGGAGGGAAAGGAAAAAAAAAAAAAAAGTACAAGAAGAGACTTCACAGTTTGAGCTTTTTCTCCCCGTTCAATAGTCAGATATTTCTGTATAGTCCAAAAGATGCAGGTGAGACGCAGTCTTTATTGTGCAACAAAAAAATATACAGAACGCAAAAAAACCCCAACAGTTTGATTTCTGTAAAGTCCAATTAAAAATAACAACAAAAACTCAGTTCAATGGGGGAAAAAAATGGAGCTTGTACTACTCCCCACTTCTCCCCCTGGTTTAATTGCACCAGCATGGATGAAAGGAGCCCCTGGCTTTGCTTTCCCTTTTTTTTTCCCTTCCTCCCTGTCTCTTCTTCCTCCTCACTTTCTTCCCCAGCTGAAAAGAAAACCTGAGTGGGCCAGTTCTGCTTCTCCAGTATTTAAACACCTCACCAGGTCCCTAGTTAGCAGCTTCCTTCAGCTCATCCAAGAAGCTGACAAGTACTGTTAGAGGAGGCTGTACATGTTGCTCTAATGGACCTCATTAAGTTCTACTTACAGATGTTCTCTTAACATAATTGATCTGCGGTGAGTTGAGAGGACTGCAACTTATTCCCTAGCCCCCAATTATGGTTGGGTAATTAGATCCCCAACCTCCAATTTTTCACATTCACCCTTCTAACATTCCAAAATATCAAAGTATCTCTTTCTCACCAAAGCTCCCCCCCTTACCGGACTCCACTCCACTCACTGTATTGACAGTTAGATCTGCTCTAACCTTTGTAGTGACGCCAGTTTTAATGGTGCATTCAGTCCATTGACAGAGCTCTGGATTTTTTTTTTCCCCCTTCTCTCCTTTTCTCTTTTCTTCCTCTCTCTTTTTTTTTATTTTTTTTTCCCTTTTTTTTTTTTTTTTTAACCCTCAGAAACAAAAGGGTGAAAAAAAAAAAACTAACTTGTATAGTTTGTACTTTTGATAAAAGGTTCCACTGATGAGCTTTGGCAGTGGAGGTTCTTTTCTAATGTCTTTTTATCTGTATTAATTCCTCAGATGAAAACTTTAAGGAACAATGAAGGAGAGAGGTACTGCTCTGAAACGGTGAGAAGAAAAAAATTACACAGCACACCTGGGACAGATGAAGCCAAACTAGTGCTTTTATAATGCCAATCAGCAGGGCTGTTATCATCCCTCTAATTAGGAAAGCAGCCTAAAACAGAGAGCACTTGGGGAAATGGTAATGTTATGGTTTTGCACTTAAAAGGGGAGACATTTCCTGCACTGTAAGAATCCAGGATTGGGGCTGACAAGTCCTTTAATTAATGGGCAGGATTCCCTGCGTGTGCAAGTGTGTGTGCATGTTTCAATTCATAAAAGTGGACAAAGGGGGCTATTTGGGAGGGGTGGGGTGGAGGGAGGGGGAGAGAGGCAGAAAAAGGAAGGGGAAAAAACAGTCCATTAGTTTGAAGGAGAACAGAGTTCACAGCTACCTTCATTTTATTTAACCCCCAAAGGATTGAAACGTGGAGCTGCAGCGAGCTGTTTGCCAGAGATTTGAAAGCTACAGTAGAAAAAGCCCAAGGCCATCAGACAAACAAAAAAAGTTTGGGAGAGCGCGCATCCTGAATTTGATAACACCTCCCATCCCCTGCAGTTGGCGGGTCCCTCGCCTCTCCCTCTGCTGCCTGGAGCTCACGGTCCCAGCGTAGCACATGGGTTTTTCATGGTTCTCCTTGCACACTGAGCCATGGGGCTCATTTTCAGCGCTCACACTGCATTCCTCAGGGCCCTTCTGCAGGCACCCTGCCCTCCTCCCAGTCACCCACAACCAACCCCTTCCAGGGGGGAAGGACTGGGGGGAGAGATCTTGTTGCCCAATGGTTTGTTTTCACTGTTAGGGTTGGACAAGGGAGACAGGCAAGATAGCGGGGATGCATCCAGCGAAGGCTGTTAGTTTAAAATGAAAAAAAAAAACCCAAAAAACCGTGCAGACCCTTCAGAGCTGATGATGTGCCTAATCCTTCAACTTGGAGTGGGCCTGCTTGCGGAAGCCAGGGTGACAGCTCAGCGCCTGGCGACCGAGTGACATCACTGGGATTTTGAGTTGTGAAAACGCCGCGGTAGCGGCTGGATCGATCTCGGGGTCCAGTCCTACTTGTCCCGAGGTAGGAGATCCCAGCGAGGTCAGCGGGACTGGTTTTCCAAAGGAGAATTACTCACGCGAGGCAGCAACATTAAATCAATACAGCAGTGGCATTTCCTCGCGCTGGCTACCCAGCCAATGGATTTTACGCGCCTCTCACCCTTCCTCTGCCAAGCAAGGGCTTGGGAAAGGAACTCCTCGCTGATATAAGCAGTTGTGAAAGCAAGCCTTTTTTTATTATTATTATTTTTTATTTATTTTTTTTTTTTTTTTTTAATGAAAAAGCGCGCCCATGTAAAACTAGCTGTTGTGCTTGTAACAGATTACACGGAACGCCGAAGAGTGATAAATAGAGTCGTGTATCTTGTATCAGGCTCGAGACTGCAGCATAGGAGTCACTGAAGAGCATTATCAGAAGTGGAGCAAGATCGTTTAGAGGTTGAAGAATTAAAATAAAAAACAAAATAAAAAAGAAAAGAGAGTCCATTCAACCAGTGCACGTTTTGAAACCACGATGCGATGGAGGTATTTCAGTGATGTTTGTTTTCTGGCAACGTAAATTTGGAGTATAATTTAAATAAATCGCCTAAATTTAATCTAAGAAAGATGAATGCAAGCGTTGCAACTTTTTTATTGACCTCCTATTAGCAGTTTGAAGTATTTTTCTAACACAGAGGATGGAAATTCAGATGTTCAGTGTCCAAAGATCAATCAAGAAGGTTTTAATAGAGGTGAGAACTTTTGTTGTCTTGGTTACTTTTCCATTTTAAAATCAGTAATAATCTTGGATCTTGGCATCAGAACTTAGTGAATAGGTGCACATTTTTGCACTGAAATCCTTGGTCTTTGCTCTTTAGCAATGAGCACTAATTTTAGCACAACCCCCTTAAAAGATATTTGGCAAATAAATTAGGACTCTTTTTAAAGCTTGGATCACGGGAAAAGCTCCATGAAGTTCCACTGAAAGCCCTGAAACGTTGAGAAATGGATTGGGCTACGTGTTGGATCAGGCTCATGTAGGAATTGCACAAAATGAAGGTACACTCGTAAACAGAATGTAAAAAAGAATATAAAAATATCAAACTGTGGCTGATGAAGAATATTTCACAAAGATCACTCTCAAGATACTAGTGGTGTTAGAGAAATCAATTTCTTTGCCAATAATAATTTTTTATCATCGCACCTGATAGAGATTTTATTCAGCTTCTAAAAGGTTAAAATTTAGGTGGGGAAAAGAGAAAGGATAAAAAGCCCATCTGGCCTTAAAAAAAAAAGAAAAAAAAAAAAGAAAAAAGTGTACCAATTTTTAACCCAGATTTGAAAACTGCCAAGTTATAATAAACACCTGGAAACCTGGGTTTATAATGGAAAATGCAAGTGACCTCTGGTTGCAATGGAGCCTGGACAATAACAGCTTGCAGAGCAGCTGAAAGTCATTCATAACCAACTGAATAAACTGACTCTGAAGGAGGAGAAGCAACAGTGTCGGTGAGAATGTGGTTCAAAGACTATCGTAGCAACCGGCGAGATTTTCATAGGAAAAAAAATTCAAGCCTTGCCAGTTTTCTAAATGGCTTTTTCGGGCATATTGCCATCTCCTGCCAATCCCCCCCCCCCCTTGCCTGCCTTGGAGGATATCAAAATACAGGCAGCTTGTTCTTTCTAAGGCCAAATTCCACAAACTACAGTTTCGATCTCAACAAAGTCATCGCTGTGATGGTACGAGGGCCTCACCTACAGAGCCTTGCCAGTCTAGGGACTGGCATCAAGTTTCTCTTTCACAATTATTATATCCTTTGTCGTGCTGTGCATTCTCTGTACACACTCTTTGAAAAACTAAACAAAAGGACATCCATAAATAAAAAGTGATTGCTTATGTTCAAGCCCTCCCTGTCAAGTCCTAAACAGGAGGCACCATGTGTAAGGAGAAAAAAGGGGATAGAAGGAAACTTCAAATGCAGTGTGGCTTATTGTCCCTACAGAAACAACTCGGGACAAAGTTTGCCAAAGTACTTCAGAGGTTTAAGAAATAATCCTATTTTCAAAGGTCAGTTAAGAAATAATAGGTCTGTCCATCCACTTGCAATGAATCCTATGCCTTGGAGGTCAACAGGAATACACACAGAGAGTGGAGTTAAAAAGCTCTAGGAGTCTCTGTGGGATCTGGGTGTAGTTTTTTCCTTTCTTCCAAGGTTTGGCTTACTATTACAGAAGACCATTTCGAACTTGCATTTCTTTTAAATGCTGCAGTAACGGGTGTACGCCTTAAGTCTCCATATTCCCTCCGACTAAATCTCTCCTTCAAAGCCTCTTTCCCAAGAAACATTACAGATTTCTGCCTTTTGTTTGCATGTCTCCAATTCTTTCTGAACCCTGCCAGCAAGTGGAGCCCTCAGCTGTGAGCTAAGCAGGCAATGTGGTCTCAGTCCTTCAATAATTTCAGGCTCTTCTATGCAGGAACAAGACTGGTACGTGCAAGTTTCACAGACTCCTCAGCTGAGGAAATTTTGCTAGAAATACCCAGACTCAGAATTTTATGAGTGATTAAGAGCTGGCACACACAAGCCACCAGCTGGAACACAGTTACCAAAATGTAGGCCTCTGATAAGGCAAAAAAGGGATTGGGATTTGAGGGACCCCTTGGTGCACAAGGTGCTGCAGTCTGGGAGGTCAAGCACAGAATCCTTTGAGGACTTGGTGGGAGCACTGGAACTCCTGCTTCAGTTTGTGCCCTCTGTAGAAAGGAAACAGGGTGGAAGTGCTTAACTGAAAGTACAAATGAGGGCCAAAGACAAGGATTGTGTGTGAAAGAATTTTTTTTTAGAAAATATCTTGCAAGGGGGTGGGTCTTGGCACCATCTTTAGGGATATAATGCCACCTACTGAGTGGCCACCAGTGCAGCCTGGAGCTCCCAGGCTTTTCCCAGGGGATCCATAGTTATGTATTTATCCAAGCTTGACCCTACCTAAGGTGTGAGAAGATCAGAGCCCCAGCAACCAAGATGGCTCTAGGCTACTTGCCAATAATTATCTGTATTTATTGATGATTGTATGAAAATTACCAGTTTTGTGGGCAGCTGGTACCTCAGCAGAGAAACTGTTACGCTAATTTTCATTTTATTGCAGGGTGAACCCTAGAACAACTGCTTTGAAAAGCTCCCTGGCCACCACCATGAATGATTTTTCCCATGGACTCAGACACTCAGTGAGGATTCAACAAGACTCTCTGGCAGGAGAATACCAGGAGTAGCAGAATGAAGAGAATTAGAAAATCCTAAGGTAACAGTTCAGAACAATTCTTCTTCAAAGGCCCAAGACTGATGCATCCCCTAGTAAAAGCATGCCATAGCACAGTCCTGAAGGAAGAACACATACCATTAGTCCAGCCATGGAACAAGGACTGTTATAAAACATCCCATTTCTTCAGTTTTTGGGCCTTACATAAGCTAGCACCTTCAAACCCCAGAAATAATACAAAACCTTGTGTTGTTTCTTTCCTCCCTGTGCTGTGCTTACCTAGGTATGCAAGTCATATGCAAGTCATTCACAAAGAAAGATCAATTCAGTACTTCAAAATCCTCCTGAGAGAGAGGGATTCATCCCATCTCAGAAAGGGAAAGCTAAACCACTGACACTGCAGCTTTCAACAGGGCCTATCCACTTCAGGCAGCTAACATTTCACAACTCCTTTTTTTTTTTTTTCATTTCTTTTTTTTTTTTTTTTTTTCCTTTAACGTTTGGTATCTCATGGTTCTTTATACGCTGAAAGCACTGCTCCTATTCATTTCAGGTGGGAGTATTTGGCACCTTTGCCAACCTGACCCCAGGTGCCTTGCATCAGGAATTCACAAACAAAGAGCACACAGTTAGTAACTGTACAAAGGAATAAAAGAGATAGAATCCTATTTATTTTTCAGTGATAAAAACGGGATACTTTGACCAGAAAACTATCCTTGTTTTTCTGTTGTGATACCTCGTGTTAATCGATTTACATCTCTTGTAAAGTATAAGATATAGATCCTATAGATGTTAGCCTTTCCCACCATAAAGTTTTTTCCCAAGGTAGTTTCTCTCATGCAGTGAATTAGACAGGTGATTTTGTTATTAAAAGCAGTGTAATGATTTGTATTCATAAGGGAAGTCAATAGAGGTTGTATGTAAATACAATAATACTGGTATTTCCTGTGTGGAATACCAGTATACTTGGCTTTTCATCACAAATATTTTTAATTTAGCTCCTCTCTTGTAAAAAAAAAAAAAGAAAAGGGATAATAAAAAGTCTAAAATAGTGAATCATGTGGAGTCTAAGGTTGTTTAAAGCAATTTTGAATCTTCAGGTTGTAGGCCAGAACAGCATTGATGCCAGTGGCAGAGGCACAGCCATCAATGTGATGCTCACCTTCCTGGTAGTTCCACTTGTAGAAAACAATGCAGAACTCCTAAATTTTGGCTGTACCACTGTCCTCCTTACATTTTCCCCTATTCAGGACTTTCCTGCTCCTTTCTGACTGCTGTCTTTCCCTGCCTTAGCTCACCCAGCTGTCTCTTGGTGCTTTGCTATTTTGCTTTCACATCCCACAGCTCTTCTCTCCCTTTTA
The DNA here is from genome assembly GCF_030490865.1 of Poecile atricapillus. NCBI lineage: Eukaryota > Metazoa > Chordata > Aves > Passeriformes > Paridae > Poecile > Poecile atricapillus. The sequence goes on along the minus strand of NC_081266.1, from coordinate 3,772,239 downwards.
TTTCATTTTCTCCCCCTGAAAGGCTGAGCTGAGGGGCACAGCACAGCTTTGAAGCTCCTTCCCTAAGAGTTTTTGGGGTGCCTGGGTGGGGATAGGTGAGAAACACGGGGACTTTGCTCTCAGGCCATGGGCATGGCCACAGGGCAGCCCAGGCAGACAGGAGGAAGAAGAACAGGGAAAGGATTAGAGAGTTTAAGTGGCAGCTGAATCTTGGGAAAATATGAAAGTTAATCTCTGAAGTCTCTCCTGATGCATATGAACCAGAATCCCTGGGAGGCTCTTAACTTTGCCAAATTTGGGCAGCTTTTCACAGGGATGTAAGAGCTCATATCCCTAGCGTGAGGGTGATTTTTTATGTGACCTTTTACATCCCACTCAAAAGAAGGAGACAGTAGAGATTCGCTGTCAGGATATATATATATATATTTTTTTTTTTTTTTTAACAATGGACAAAACAACATGTTTTTCTCCTAGTTCTTTGTTCTCAGAAGTAGCTAAGCAGTTTTAACTGAAACTCAGAAAACAAAAGGGGAGGAAGGGAAGCCTGAGGCACACTTTTGCTGTAGAAAATTTCAGTGCAGATTCTGGGAGTTTGGCAAAGCTAGAAACCACTGAAAATAGAAGTTTAAAATAGAGTGCATTAGGTACCTTTAAATTATAGACACACAGAAACTGGTGTATAGAGAGCTGTGGCTGTTTCATTGTTTCCAGCCTTGAATTGGTGTTCTCAGATAAATTAGAGAAGATCTGCTGCATTCATAGCATTTTTACTCTTTGAAATTGAGCCTGCTAACGAAGGCATTTGGATATTAATTTAGGTGTCAACTTCAGGCATGATTTATAAAAAATAAAATAAAACTGGGGCTGTGCACATTCAGGTAATGACCCAAGACAGGCAGCTGTCTTTCTGCCAAACCCGCACCGCTTTTAGGAGCCGTGTAGATACCTGCAAGACCTCTGCTCTGCCGCTGTCCACGCACATTTGAGCAACATGAGAGGGTTCTGAGCTTTGTTCTTCCCCTCAGTGTCCATTTTCCTGGGCACAGAGTGTGCCCCCGACACTGAATTTCAGAAGGGTTGTCTCCATTCACACTTCTGAAAGGGTATGTCTCTGGCTCCCATGGCACCATATATCAGAAAAACCTTTGGAAACCCGGGAGTTCGCTGTCAGCCACATGTGAAGTTTGTGGAGCTACTCTGGAATTTAAATGCTTTTTGCTCGGGAACAAATGGGACGGTAAAACCATGGAGTAATAATCAGAATAAGGTCACCGTATAAAGATCCTCTTGGAATATGAAATTTTAAGGAGAGTCTGTACGTGTTTGTTTGAACAAGAGCTTCAGAGTAAGAGGTGGACAAAGTGTGGATTAAGACCTACGTAAGGAAAAGGCTGTAATTCTAATATTAATTAGTTTCTGCATAATTAAATATTTCTCATTTTGAACAGCGGCTGTGAGCTCCCTCTGTCCTTGGCAAAGTTTGAAGTCTAATTTTATGGCTTTGACTCTTCTCTGGTGCACTGTAAGTACAAGTATTAAACAGAATTCTTTAATTTTTTTTATTTTATTTTACTTTTGTCAGTGTAAATAGCGCTCTGAAAGTGAGTAACTTTGCTTACTGCAAAGTTGGACGATGATTAGAGAAATAATGCTTTTCATCACTAAAATACATGAGAGTAAAGAGTTGAAAACACTAGGAAACATCCACCTCTCTCAGACTTTGATGTTTGGCATCTTGGCAGTCTGATACCAGTTAGTTTTATGGCTGTAGGTTATTAAAAAAATTGAATTATTTCCAGAAGTTTATGAAAACTGATACATTTTCAATTGTCTAGACTTTGGTAGGCAACCTTAGGTTATGTTCTGACAACGAAAGGTGGGTTTTGTATTAATCAGCTATGCCCCACCCCAGCACAAAATTTGTGTAGCCATGTTGGTGTGATGAGCTGAGGTGGACTGATCTGCAATCTGGGCTTTGCACACACTTTTATTTGCTGTCATACCCACATCAGTTTGCACGAGTGACACAAAATCCAGTGACACCCTACTCTTTCTCCCTATTTCATGGGACCTTGGTGAGAGTTTGAGACAAATGTGTGGAAGGCAACAAAATAGTCAAGGTTCAGCCCAGGCAAGAGTGACAGTGGTGAGAGTAAACTGGGAGAAGGAAACAGGCAGGTTCCCAACTCTGAAGTTTCGTTGAGAAACAACCCGGAATCAGAGGGTCCAGGCTGTGGGCTTGGACTTGTTTTAGTCTGGACCTCACAAAATACCTTTGAGAGGTCATTAAAATATGTTTCTCATATGGTGGAGATTTGAATATTGCACCAATTTCCTTGGATCCTAAGAACACTGAAAAAACCTGACCCAGTGCCCATCTCAAGCCAAAAGAAGTTCTTCAGTCTCTTGTAGCTAAGAGATATCAGCTGTCTAAGCCCTATGGGAATCTTTTTCACTTTGATGCTTGGGTGTCTGCCAAATGTGTGGGACCAACACCTTAAAATGATTCAGACACCGACTCTCATGCAGACCTTGACTATCTGGCTGTAGGATGTCACACCTCTGCTCTTTGCTGCTCGAAGCTGAGCGAAAGTTGCTGGAAATGATCTCAGCTGCTCCTTTTAACAGGCTATTTTTTAGGTGTCTGTGTATTACCATGCATATCATCTGCAGAGATGCATAAATGATCGAGCTTCTCACTTAATAGAAAGGAAATGGTGATAGGGGGTTTCCATGAAGATTCTTTGATTTCAGAATTTATTCTCCCTGAGGTCCAAAATAGCCCAAATTTAACTTTCAGAACATGCTGCATAGCTATTTTTTGCCGAGCTTTTGCTGAGGGTTGAAGAGCATGAGGCAAGCTGGGAATTTTTTTGTGATTCTGGGCTGATTTGATTTATGTGGGCAGGGAGTTATTTGGACTGAGCAAGTAATTTTGTTTGTTATGAATATTTTTAATTAGTTATAAGCCCTCAAAACTTTGGATAAAGACATTTTGTTTATACTTGGGAGAAAAATGAATGAAGTAGATTACATATTTAAGCCTTTTTTGTAATGATTTACTCTTCCTTGTAATTGTGTGTAGTGAACAGATTATCTTTTATTTTATGATTCAGTTTTTCTTTAAGTGCTTCTTCCCCTTTGCTGCCACATCAGAGAGAATCTGTTGAATTTAATTGGGCTCTCCTTAGGCTCATGATCTTGCTTGCCAGATCAGTTTTATGAAATTCTCTTCCTTTTTTGGAAAAATGAAATGATTTGTGGTTTTGGCTAAAATAGTTCTGATCAGCCTCTCCAAATTCTGAGGGCTACTCCTTGGCACAGCATCCTTGTAATGCTTCAGAGACCCATCCCTTGGCAGGGAAGCAGGAGGGATGGATGCTTGTATCCTGAGAGAGATGTTACACTGGGTGGAATTCCACATTCCCCAGATATTTCCTTTTTGTGAAAACTCAGTGGAAATTTCAGCTCAGTGGAAAACGATCACAAAGAGATCACACTGCTCATTCTGACACTTTTTTTTTAAAAAACAGGAAAATGCACAATTTAGCAGAATATTTGACTATGCTACTGTCCATCCACCTCTTTTTGCCAGTGTGAGACTGTTTTCAACCTAGCACAATTCAGTGTTGTTTGGTTTAATGAATCGATGATGCATCTCTCATAAATAAATCTTGCTGTCCCCTCCCCTTTCTCCATACAGTCAGTCCTTGCTTCTGCTCATCCCACTTATACCATTGAAATCAAAACAAATATGAAAATATTTCCCTTTAATTAGTACTTCTATTTAGCTTGCACTTCTTTCACCTTTCAGTTGTCAGTAATGTGTAAGAAGATGAAAACAGAATAGAATGGAATATTTGGGCTCATATGCTGGCTGTGCTATAGAGACTTTGCTAGAAATGACTAACAGCAGTCTGGTGAAGTGGGTGTACCAGCATCCAGACTATAGGTGCTCATTTTCATGTTTGTACATGTGGGTGGGTTTCTGGAAGCAACTAAATGACTTAGAACTAGAACTCCTAAATGGGATTGCCTTTATTTGATTCATTTATTTATTTATAATCCCCTATGTTTCTCACCCTACCTCTGATACAGGTTGGATGCAAATCTCAAATCTTGGCATCTTTAACCTCTGGTAGCAGGGTGAGAAATTCAGATTGCTGCTTTGTCAGTTCAACTGCTATAGAAATTTAATGTACTATAAAACTATATCTATTATATCTATATTTGACACATGACTTAAAACATTTAAGGCTTTATTTTTCTGTTTATTCTGTCCCTGGATTGGCTTTATTCCACCTTTGCAGACATCTGTGTCTCAAAGGTAAAAAGTCCCACAAATTTTCTGTGTGTAAAAATGAATAAAAAGGAAAAACAAAAAACAAACAAAAAAAAGCACAGGCTAGTTAAATCAAAGAGAACTAATTTGTGCAGAATCACATAAGGAAATTTATTCAGGTGAGCTGTCAAGATTTTACAAGTAAACTTCCCACGAACAGTTCTCTTTGGCTCCATCCTTCATGGTGATATAGTTGTGTTTTAGGAAGCAGTTTAAGGAGATGCTGCTTCTCCTTTTGGGGGATGGAGGAAAAGAATATGAGAGTCCAAAAAATAACAAATTAAAAATGTGAGCTTATTCAGAAAAGAGTAACTTGCATTTCCATCACATTAAATTATGCTATGTGACACTGGACAGCAGCTTCTATGTCAGTTGCTGTGGATGGGTTGTACATAAAGTTCAGGAAAGGCTTCAGAGTCTGAAATGATATCTCCTCCTTGTCAGATCAAATCTTGGGAGTGTGGTCAAGTCTTCCTCCCTGTGGTTCTCTGAGAATCTGGGAACTGTGGCTCTTTCTCTGTCCACAGAGGCCAGTCAGAGCTAAAATATTTGAGGATTGTTTATATTTGTGGGGCTTTTTGTTTTGTTTTGCTTTGCCTTTTCCTTCCCTGGACCATTTCCTAAATGACTCTGAATACTACAGAATCTTGATATAATCCTGAGAAGAACCTATTCTGGATTATTTAATTCTCAGAAAACCCCACAGAAATATCAGTGTGTGAACAAATATGCTATTACCTTATGTATACACCTGTAGAAAGAAAGTAAATATATAAATTCATTCATATAATATAAAACTTAATCTAAAATTAGGGCAGATCCTGATAATGAGAGACATGTCTTTCCCCTTCTACTGAGAATAGGAATCTGATCTGACACATTTTTTCTTTTTTAAAAACACCAGGTCCAATTTATTTCCTGTGACAGAAGAAAAATGGAGTCCATCAAATCTATCAGAGTGAGCCATTTTTAAGAGACATTTAAGTAAATGTGCTTCTGGATATTCTCTGAAAGTGAAATAACAAGGGTGGACAGAAAAAAAGGGGGGGTGATGATTCTAAAAGCATCTTATTATAGTTTTAATTTATATGGGCTTTGGTGCTAATGATTCATTAGGTTATGCCCTTTAAATGGTCTTGTCTTGAAAATGCCAACATTTTGAAGCAGACTAGAATATATTTCTCAGACATCAGATCTTGCACTTGTTATTAAGACAGGCTTTTATATATTTTTTTTTTTTTAATTTAAGAACATCTTGTAAATTATACACGCTGAAGAACTTTTGCAGTTTTGCTTTGTGCCTCTGGACTGACTGGGGGAGGTAGTAACACTCTGAATTAGTGTCTGTGTGTCATTACTTGCAGTAATGCTGTGGTGATGAGATATCTGCAAGGCTGGAAAAGATGAACCTGCATTCTCATTTCAAGTCCCAGCTACTTACAAAACACAGAAAAGCAGGAAAAAAATTGGCATACGCAGGACTTTGAGGGATATAATGAAGGGTCTGATGGGCTGCTTTCATTTTTAGAATTTCTGGTGTTTGCATGACAACATAAGCTAGCCTTTTCCTTGTTGCCTTTATGTCAAGTGTTCCAACATTTTAAGGAACTGCCTTACTTTTAATACAGATTTTATTTTTGGTGATGACCTTTTCTGGTATCCCTGCAGCTCGTGGGAGCAGTGGTCACAGGACACGGCCGCCCTGTGCCCAAAGCCAGAACAGCTGTGGGGATGGGCAAAGGGCAGAGAAAGGGAAAACATCTCTGAACATGGCAGCTTGATGTTGAAGCAAGAGGTTTTCTGGGTGCCTTGGGAAGAGTTTAAAAGAAGGAAGGTAATTGGCGTGGCTTTGTGGGTGTTTGCAGAGAACTCTTTCAAAACCTATGTATAATGGGCCATTAGAGAAAGTATACACTGGCAGTCTGGAAATGTGACAAGTGGATTATAAACAAGAACACTGTGACCTGATGGTGAAAGAGAAATCACAGTGTAGGGGGAACTCCAGCAGCTCCTGTGTGACACAGCAGAAAGGAGGAACCAAAGAGCACAGTGAGAGAAATTACGTGGGCCCATCCTAAAACAGCGGGATTCAAATAATGGACTTCACAGCAGGGTTTTGTGTGAATGTAAAGGGAATATTTGCACAAGTTTGCACAAGGTCAAGGCCAGAGGGAAAGCCAGTTGCCATAACTGGGAAGTCATTGACATGGACGTACAGCAAAGTGGATCTCAGCTCTGGGACAGAGTTTGAATGTGAGGTTTAGAGTTCTAAGTCAAAGCTGACAACCAAGTTATTATTGACCAGGTTATTATTGCCCTTCTGATAGAGCCATGGTCATGGTCACAGTGCTTGGTTACAAATGGGGGGTGTTGAGTCTGCAGTGGTGGTGATTCACCCATGAGAAGGGAACTGGCTCAGCTCCTGACCTGGGCAGGTGTTGTGTTGTTAATTTGCTCCCCATGCTGTTCCCTTAATGGTTTGTTCCCTTCTCCCCTCTGATTTTGTTCTGAAGTTGTACCCTCCTACCCCAGTTGTCAATCCACCCTTGCACCTGCCTCTTGTTCTTGAATGTTCCCTGTTCCTCCCCTCTGGGCCCTGTCTGTCACTTGGCTACTCCTCCCAGCTTCTAGAAAGTTCAGGGAGGGTGGTCGAGTGATAGGGCAGAGACAGAGGAGGTTCCACCCTGAACCTTCCTCCTTGATTCTTTCCAGTGTCCCTCTGATCCCTTCACACTCCCCCCTTGTTTCCCATTGGTTTGTGATCTGTACCCTCCCCTGGTTCCTCCCCCAAATTTAAGTTGCTCTCATCCCTGTTTTGGGGGCTCTCCTGGAGCAGCACCCTTGAGGTCAGAGGTCCCTGTGAGGGCTCTATAAACTCTGATTTTGCCCTTCAGAAGAGCCTGACTCCTGCCTCCTCTGTTGTTGCTGTGGTCTCTTCCGTCAAGGCATTCCTCTGATTGCCAGGATTCGGAGGGGTGTCCCCAGCAGGTCAGCAGTGTGGAGCTAGCCTGGCTGGGTGGAGTGGAAACTCCAAAAGGGACACTACAACAGAGAGGAGAGGAGGGGTCTGGACTTGTGAACTGCTTGAGTGTCTACATTTCCTAAGAGAAGAGGCTGATCAGGCGATAGCTTGCTCTCACTGGAAGAAATAAAATAATCTGGGGTGGAAGGTCACCTATATTGGATATTGGGTGGGAAACACCTGACACTGAAGAGTCAATACTTTATTAAAAAAAAAAAAAAAATTAATACGGGTTTGAATCTGGAAAAATAGTCTAGTAAGCTTAGACTGCTTGCTGAGAACACCTGCAATTATGACGGTCACTTCACTAAATTCTGTAACAATGACCATAATTCAGGATGTGATCTCTTAATCTGCGCTTCAGGAATTTGGCTGCCGAGACCCTCTGTGAAACTGAAAGCTTGAAGTGTATTGATAAAAATGAAACAAGATAGAAAGTACAAAAATCTCTTCCCCTCGCTTCCCCATTCTTTGTGAGAATGAAGATATGGGACACCTCAATGAACAGCAGGGATTAAAGAGGAAAAGATACATTTATTTTAGGTCATGCAGAAATGCAGTGAAGTTGTGATGCTAAACGTTAAGAGACTAGCTAAAATTATTGACAACTAAACCAAACTATGCATGCAAGATGAAATTAAATCTCATCATCATAGAACTTAATCCAAAAATATTTTCCAGAAATATGTTATGGAGAGTAGGGACTGATTTTGCTGCAATGAATAATTATTTAAATTTAACCTTTCCTTCTGATTATTATTTGTACATAGTCTAAGTGTATTCATAGCTTTACATAGCTTTCATACATTTCTGTTTCCGCATATGGATAACCTGTGAAATAATGACTGTGAGTTTGGTTTCAAGTTACTTCTATTGTCTTATGGCATAGGAGTGAATTCTTGTCAGACAGATGCTTATAAGCTTTAGAATTAAATTTGCAGTGAAAATTTTCGTGATTAAAAATTCTGATTTTTCTCTGTGCTAATATTTTGTGAGCATTTATCTTTAAAATGTCTTGTTAAAGTCCTTGTAGGAAGAGTTTATAAGGACTGGCTTTGCTGTCAAAGACATGCTAAGGAAGTTCAAACAACAGTTTCCAAATAGATTTATCCTTTACTTGTTCATCTTCTAACCCTTAGCATGACACTTACAAATCAGAAAGTACACATGAGTTAATGTCTTTTAGTTCTCTCTTTGGTAAAACATAATATTAGGGTTGAATGCTAACAACTGGTGGCTTTTCCTTTTAATCTCTTAATGTATATCATACAGTTCTTTCACTTTTCCTTTTCCTTTTTCTCTACTGGTTTCCTTCCTTTGTAGCCCCAAATCTGTTCTTCCCCCTGCTCTGTCTTGTCCTGATTTTTAGTGTTATATTAGCACAGATTAATAATAGGTGCAATGAGGCTGGTAAAGACCATGCCTTTTGGCTTGCTTTTGCAAATAATTATTCTCCTGTGGGTCTAATTATTTGGCATGTAATTCCATTTATAGAGTAAATTTTGAAACTTCTGCAGTGGTTGGACTTTGGGTCACAAACCTTGAGAGGGGGATGAAGAGGATGGCCATTTCAGCAAGTGGAACAAAACTGGATAGAGGTAAACATCAAACACTATTCTGCTGATTCCAAAGTACAGTAACCACCAAAAACTGCCCAGCTCACATTAAAAGCGTTACCTGCAGGTGCACACTGTGAACATTAAAGGAGCAAAGTTGTTTCATTGACAATCAGCTCTCTCTCATGACACTAGGGGAACTCTAGCATGGCTTTATTGGGCACTCTGTTATGAGACAGAGGAATCAAATGTAAAGTGATGCAGATGCTCCAAGGAAAGGTATGGGAGTGGTAACTTGCTACCAGAGTGCTTGAGATGCTTGGGGTTTTAATATAGCAAACACCTACAGTTACTTTACAAACCCAAGAAAATGCATTAAATGGCCTTTGCATTTATTTTAGGCTGCTGGGGTTGTATTAGTTGGCAATTTAGATATAACAGTTGCATCTGCTGTATTTATTTTGTGCAGTATAGAATTGTGAAGAAGCTGACCATAGAAGCAAGGAATAAGAGAAGTGTTTTAGGGCCTCTGCTAGCACTTATTTAAAGACTGGAGCCCTATAAAAGTGTGAGAGCAGCAGTGTGATCATGGAGTTACTGATCCAAGTTGTACTAGGGCTCAGAGGGGAACTTCTCATTAGGAAGTGAATCCTTTGTGATTGTCACAGTGAGGTTTTTCCAAAGCATGAAGCGTTGACCTATAGTCACTGATTGCAGTGGGAATGGAGTCAGCCTGCTTTTGCAGATGGAATCCATATTTTTAAATGCATTGAACAGTCCAGAATTAGTCCCATTCCAGGAGTAGTGAACACTTGGCTTTTCCATTTCCATAAAGCCCCTGTCAAATCCAGCACACAAACGAGTCACTGCTAAGCAGAGTTTCCTAACATATGGCCAGTCTCGGGAGGTCACTCAAACATTAGCAATTAGCATGTTTTGTCACATTGCTATTTGCAGAATGTACAGTTTAATTAGAAAAGGTAGCAGTGAAACAGTCAGCTGTTTAAACATCAGAAAGATACTTCAGGATTTAAACTGGCTCAAGTTTATTATGGCATGCATTTTGACAAGTTAGGCTAGGAAACATTTCAGAAGTAGTTAAGTTACTTAGAAATGTAAGTCTCTGTGACTTTGAATTAATTAACTAGAAGGATTTTTAAAAGTTGCCTAGCTACCAAAAGTATTATTGCATAACCCAGTATTTGGGTATGTCACTGTAATCTATCATGTAAGTTTAACCTGTCTTGTGATATTACCAGAAGTTTATATTGCTTTCCTGATCTTCGAGAATTATTTGGTTCTGTGACTCAGCTACCTGATCTGGGAAACACTGTCTGAGTATGAGAAGTAGGGAACCTAAATCTATAGGTAAATAGACAAATAAGTGCTCTGAGATTCTACTTTTGTTACCAGCAGGAAATGGACTCAGATCAACACAAATGCCTCAACAGTACAGGGTTTATGTCTGCATGTGAAGTTCCACTTCATCACACATGATATATAGCCAGGTATTTCTGTACATAGACCTGTAAATTTATATATATATGTAGGTACTTACGAATTCAATTAATGAAATTTCATACATAGAAAAAAACAGAGGCATTTTAAATGTATAGTGTTTTGGGTTTTTTTTTTGGGGGGGGAAGTGTTGGGGAGAGTATTCTCAGTGGACTAGGATTTCCGATATGAAATTTGCCAGCAGTGTAAATAACTATTCCCAGCACAACATTAGACCTAGAATTTAATGTCATAACACAAGAGTGCTTTTTATTTTTTTTTTTCCCCTCTGTGTGTGTGGACATTTTGTTTTCCCATATCATGAACTTCCCTAAGGCTTGATTGAAATCAGTGGGAGTATGGGATCTTAGTATTTCTGAAAACTGGGTGAATTTCTGTTCATTCACCAAGTTACTGGTTTCAAATAAATTTCTTCACAGATGCTTTTTAGTAATTGGGGCAGATTAAATTAAGGTTTTTCAACATGTCTCTGTTAGGGAGTTGTAAACCTTTTGACAATGGGAACAAAATCTCCTTGATATCTTCCCCATTTGCATTGTCACTTTCTTCCTCACTATGCCTGATTATACAGCCACAAATTGAGTAAAAATTTCCATTTACCTAATTGGGTTATTGAGTGTCAAGCCTGTTTGATAAAGATTGTAAAAGAGGAGGGTAATATTTGCATTAAAATAATACTCTCTTGCCTTCCCCTTGCTTTTCCCTTCTGCATTTGACCAGATTCATGAAAGAAAGGAGAAGACGCTTCCCATTTTTTTGCAAGCAGTGAGAGTTTGACTGCCTTTCAAAGGAGAAATATTGCAAGCCTGGAACAAGAGTGTGGGTGAGGTGGAGGAGACCCTTGGATTATTTTTCATGGGATGGGGAACTGCTGCTGCCTGAATTTCTCTGGGTGTCCCATTAAGGACAAGAGGTGGATCAGCTTTCCCTGACAAGACGTTCTCTATTATTTGCATATCTTAAACTGAACCAGCAAAGCAGTATGAATAGTACTAATTGAAATTAATAAAGGGGTGTCCTGGATGTCACCTCCCACATTCTTAGATTTTGCTGCTTCCTCCCCAGTGAGGGGACCCACATTCTCCAGCACAGCTCAGCTGTGTCCCTGCAGTAAGGCTGGAGCAGGGAAACACGAATCTGCACACGTGTTTTGTTTTAATAGATGTACTTTTTAACCTGCAAGATTTTATAGAACTGCATATCCGTATTTTTATAGCATCCACATGACCTTTGAGATAAAAAGAGGTCTTTTCTTTTAACTCCCCAGTTCACAACTGCTCTGATAGCTCCTTAGATAAAGCAGTGATGACCACGGTGTAAATGCCGAGATAGTTGCTGTAGGTAGGTAGATAGATAGACTGAACTTTAAAATTTCATCTCCTATCTGTCATCTTACCCTACACTGGTAAGAGAATGAAATATTTAATACCACACTGTAATTATTTTTAAAATTCATCAGCCCGACCTGTTTTGCTATTATATTGTAATTTTTTGATTTATTTTGGAAATACCTCCATTTACATATTTATCTATGATCAAGCACCACCGTGTCATGAAAAGATCATGGCACTGAGTTCCACATGCAGTTGTGACTTGTACAATATCTTGTCTTTAGGCTCCTCGTGATGACTGTGTCATCCAGCAGCTGCCTGCACCCACGTTTTTGGGGTCTGTGTGCAGGGATGCAGAAATTTCAAAGTAATTTTAGTCTTAGTCCCTTCATATCCCATCCAGTGTAGTCTCAAACCCTCAAGCTCAGGTTCCTTCCTACAGAACTTGCCTTGCCCTTGGCCCTCTCCAAGGGCATTTTAAGGTCTCCACATTCACTCAGTGTTTCATCACATTACACAGCTTAGGCTTGAATCCCACACGTCCCCCTCCCCACCCCAGTTTAAGGCTGGGAACAACATTGTCTTTGGAATATTAATTATTCTATCTTTGCAGTGTAATTTATGACATTGGACCATTGTCCAAGATAGCACAGCAAAGAAATTTTCCCTAATGTCTAATCTGAACCTACACTCTTTCATTTTGAAGCCATTCCCTCTTTTCCTGTCACTACATCATCCTGTAAAAAGTCTTTCCCATATTTCTTGTTGGTTCCCTTCAGTGGAATGCTGCAATTTGGTCAGACCACAGCCTCCTCTTTCCCAGGCTGATACATAGACTGAATTATTTGTTGAATTAAAGGAGCATATGGTATGGCCTGAATAACCTAAGGATTTTTGAACAGTGGGAGTGGATTATCATCTACCTGTGTGATACCTAAAATTGTGAGTAATTTCCTCAAAAGGACCTGTGCACTTCATTGGTCTAAAACTAAGTGACATGAAATAAAAGCATCTTCTGTTGGATTGGATGCAAACACTTGGACTGTTAAACAATTGGACTAATTTTCATCTAAGAATATTCAATTTATGCTTTAATCACATTTTGAGGGCTGTCAGGGAATTGTTCTTTTGCACCTTCTCAGAAGCATCCTTCACACACTAAAGCACTGTGGATATTGCACATTGGTGTGTTTCCCAAAATAATTTCTTATAATATTCTTATAAAGGAAAAAAGATGCATGAAAAGTAACATCAAAGTGTTTTTAAATAGAATAAAAGTTTTATTTAAAATATATGCAAACAATGAAGCTGGCAAGAATGGTTCAGCCTTTATGATTTGCTCTAACAGTGATCAGTGAAAGAAAAAGAGCATAGCTCTTAAAAATAATCCTTGGGTTTTTCATGCAGTTTAGAGGGCTTAAAATATATCTTCTATAAAGACTCCATGACAAATCTGATATTACTTGTACATAGAGACAGTAAGCCAAAATCAGCTTATATTAAGGTGAAAATGTGGACATTGACTTCAAATTGGGCTTTTCTTGGTGGTCTTTATTGGGACTCGAACGAGCTGCTGTTCCAGAAGAGGCATCACCAGCTCTTTTTAATGTGGACCCACTCCCTGATGTGCAGGGGAAGCTATTCCATTCAGAGTAGGAGTTTAGTATTTCAAAATCTGACTTTTCTATGGAGCATGTTTAAATCTTTCAGGATAAGCTGTGAGAGGGAGCAGAAGGCCGGTGATGTGTCAGCCAGCCATGCTGGTCCCTCCAGGTTAGACTGATGGAACCTGCAAACAGCCACCTGGGTGGGTTTTTATAGCCAGCAGTTTTTATGGGCACTCCTTCACAGCTGAAAAAGTCTGATCAGGGTTCCTGCAGTGTGTGGCAGACAGTAAAAGCTGATGTGCATTCCAAATCCTGCGAGGCCAGACCATGGAGAGAGACTCCACACCGCCCTCGGGCTGTGGGAACAGCACGAGTGGGGGAAGTGGGAGCTGGGATGCTTTACCTGGGAAATGTCATGGTTTCCTCTGCTTGAGAGACTGCTGGTGGGCATGGGATAATGCTGGCTCAGAAGGATATATTCCAATATCACCTTCCTTATGTTTTTCTGAAACATACATAATTTGTGGTTGGTGATGTAGTGCAGTGTGAATATGTGTAGGGCACGGAGAGCAGGAATATTAAACAATTAAACCATCTGATTTATACACCTTTTCCGTCAACAACTCTTAGATTAAAATGATTCACTCCTCCTATTCCCTTATAATCCACTGAAAAACATGCACAAAAAATTCAAGTTAAGAGTGAACGACTGGAAAAAAATACAAGTACTGACAAACCCCAAGAAATTTCACAAAACAACTGTCATGGACTGTAAAGGATATTAGTTCACTGGTGGTTATGGCTGTGTTCCTTCCAGCATTTACTTGACCATATTTTATCATAGATCATAGCAGTTTTTAGGCTGCTAGGGGTTTTTAAATTTATTTTTGTAATTGGTACAGGCACAGGCGTAGCTACCTTGTCTTGAAGAGTATTCAGGTGTGATGTTCTGAGTGACCATAACTCTGCATGACATTTTATTTTATTTTATTTTATTTTATTTTATTTTATTTTATTTTATTTTATTTTATTTTATTTTATTTTATTTTATTTTATTTTAATTTTATTTTATTTTATTTTATTTTATTTTATTTTATTTTAATTTAATTTTATTTTTATTTTATTTTTTATTTTATTTTTTATTTATTTTATTTTTTAAATTTTTTTTAAATTTTTTTATTTCTTTTATTTTTCTTGGGGTGCATTCAGACCCAGTGACTTATAGAAGAGCAGGGAGAGTTAACATGACAAAATTCCAGTGGGTCACAATGTTTAGAGTGGACATGGAGCTTTCACATGTGCTTTCCCAACCCAGGGAAGGGATTCTCACTTCCTTTGCCTCCTCCCCTTTCTCCCTTTGTGAAACAGCAGCATAATGCACGTGGTCTGAGCCACCAGGTTGGAGTGGTCACTTTTAATTTGCTTTAAGGCTTAGCTTTCAAATCCCAGTGATGTGTCACAGGTAGTGGTACGCTCTTGCCATAAAGTACAGAATAGATTTTGTTGAGATCAGATGGGAATGGCAATGATAACAAATAAAAATCTAAATTAAGGAAGAGAGAGTAAATAAATTTTTAATCATACAAAATTTAATACTTATGTTAAGGAAAAGAATATTAAAAGTCATTTTATAGAGAGTGAATTTATATTGGAGCTGATTTTAAAGTTGTGCAGCTTTGAGTGATATGATAATCATGTATTTTTCTCCCCCCTCAGCTGTACTAGGGGATTGAAATTTATATACTCAATAACTAGAAAAGAATCATAAAGGATCAGGCTGGAGGAATCTGTCTCACTCCATTTTTTCCTGTCACTCCCATAGCGATTTTAATATTTTTCTTATATCTCTGCTTATTTTCAGTGCCAAACATTGTTTTCAAATACAGTTGGCCTGAAAATGAGCACTTGAAGCTGCAAGCTTGTCGGCAAACTACCATGATTTTCAGGTAGTACAATGAAATCTTTAGCTATAAAAAATATAAAATAAAAATAGGATGTCAGAGTCTCCTGCCAGCTGTAAATGCAACTAAATAGTCTTATTGTGTGCTTTAATATTTTTAACTATTTTAAGCATTTGACTCTTGCTTTTTTTTTTCTTTTTTTTCTTTTTTTTTTTTTTTTTTTTTTGTCTTGGTGCTAAGGGAAAATGGATTTGCAAAAGCTAACATAACAGCACATTTATTTCTTTCACCCTTTTCAAATAGGAATTAAAGACAGGATAGTCTACTGAATAGACTGCCAGACTGAGAGTCAGAAAATAAGTTTCCTATTATCAATTCATTGAGAAAGTCTATTTGCTTTCCTTTGCCTCAGTTTCCCATCTGTAAAATGAAGATAATGTAATTTATCATCCTGAGCAACGTGCTTTGCGGTCTAGAGCAGTAAGAGAGAGTGAAGTATTATGATGAAATATTTTGGGCAAAATAATGATGAGTTTTAATGATTTAATTTTCTTGCTTGTTAATTTTTTTCATACTTAGCTTTTGAGGTACAAGCTGCTCTCCAATCTTTTCTATGAGCTGTTGTTGGAGGTGGCTGATGTATTGATCCCCAAACAGAGAATGAGGTGGGTTTTATGTAAAAACACTGAAGTCAAAAGGCTAGGTGGTTTCACCTGGAAGTGAACCATTTTCAGCCACCCACAGCAAAGACAGGAAAGTAAACAGAGAATATATAGTATTTTCAGAATTAGTTTGGAATAAATGGAGAAATGTTCTATCTGATTTAAACACAGCATAACCAGGGAAATAGAGATACAGAATGTCCCTTTCCAGTAAATGCCCTTTATCTTTTTTTTCCCCCAGAAAATCTTGTATTTATGGGCATCTCCCCACTATTTTCATGGTCTTCTGCTTGATATGTTATGATAGCACATGTCCAGGATGAGCATTTGCTTGAAAGAGGTTTTTTTGCCTTTGACATGGTGACAGACATCTCTAAAGTGTCTGGAAGATTATGAGACCAAAGGCCAAAAATAAAAAAAAAGCTTCATGGCATTTATCACACAATAACCACATACAGAGTGTCCAAGAAATTTAGCCCAGTTTGGTTGCAGATAGCTCAAAATGGCAACTATTTACCTGTGTCTTTATCTGTCTCTCACCTTTGTTGTCTGACCTACACATTTAGAGGAAAACGGGTGAAAGAGAACCTGTGACCACTTAGGTGAAGCTGGTGTAGGTAACCCAGGGGTTAAAGTGGCTCTGTGAAATGACATGGATGATGTTTGATACCAGAATTTCAACAACAGCTTCTTTGCCAGTGGTTGCTTTCACTGGTTTTAGTTTTTCAAATGCCTGTCCTCTCTGGACACCCTCTGGAGTCAAGGAGCCCTGGAGGATGCACCAGAGTGAGCGCCAAGTTTGGACTCCTGCTCTGAACCAGTTTCTGGGTCCTGGCTCCAGAGATTTCCTGAGATTTATGTGGTGTGATCTTCAGGATGGATAATAATGATCTCTCTGTCCAGCAAACACAATTCTAATACAATTTATGTGCATTTTAGGTATAAAAATATATGCTAGAAAACACACGAGCTAAGAACATGTTTATAGTCAAAAGCCACTTTCTTTGTAGGAATTTAGAGCAGAGATGAGGAGATACACAAAATATTCTGTCTGAATTTTGTATCTTGAAATTCTCAGAGGCTTTGAGAGCAATTATCTTTGCTTGAAGGAGCCACAGATTGCAGAAATAGGGATGGAAATTTAGTGGGCACCTCCAATATCTCTTTGAGAAGAAATGAATGATGTCGGCATTGAAGACATCCGTCCAGGGACTTACCCTTTGTCACCTTTGAGCAGTTGGACAAATAAAAGTGCAGGGATTGTGGGATAGATTGCAGTCACTTTGTGTGGCCTGGCAGGAGATGATGGGTTTGGAAGGACTGGATGCATTCCCTCTCACCTCTGGGCCCTGAGATGTACCTGTTGCTCTGAGGTCTTTGGTATCTGCACCTTTAGCACTAAAAGTGAATGAAGCTCCTCCTAGGTGGAAGTCTAACCTGCTGGCCACTCAGGTTTACCAAGGAGGTTAAGACAGAGAGCAGAGAGGTAAAAAAAGCAAGGCTATTCATGAGGCTATAGAAAGTAGTATGGAAAGTTAAATTTCTTTACCAACTGAAGTGTCTAAGCCAAATGAATGAACCAACTAACTGAGCTTAAGGGGAAAGCATAATGCATTCCATATTTTTAGTAAAAGCAACAGGTTTTGTACTCTGAAGACTTGCTTAGAGTGGTGTTTAAGGACAAAAGGCTTTAATGTTGTTAGATGAGGGTTTGCCTGTTGTTACACAAGAAACTTGAATACTTGGAATAAAAAAAAGTTGAAGAAAACTGAAAATCGAAAGTCCACTAAAGAGACTGAGAAACAATTTCTGAAAGATAGTTCTGTGTTAGGTCAGTGGTTTGCACCTTTTGATGCCAAGTCTCTCTTGTATCCCTCTCACCTTTGACTTCTCCCTGATGTTCATCACCTCTTGGTCACCTAACCGCTACCCAAGTGCCTCCAGAAACCACTGCCAGCTCTCTGGGGTCCCTGCCAACTCCTCCTCTCCCTTTCCCCTAACCCTGGGTAAGGTTTACTTTCTCCTTGCCTCTCCAGTGTTTTATGGGTTTTTTTGTCTAAGGCAGTTGTACAAGCAGAGATGTGGCACAATTTTTTGGCTTGTACCTTGAGCCTGAGCTGAGCCTGGACCCCACTGCTGGCAGCTCGGACTCTGAAGCGCTGTTCAGACAGAGCCTTTGCATGTGTGCCACAACAGGAGAGTTGGGAACCTTTGCTACGAGGAGTAACAGAAGATTTACTATGTCACAGGCTTGTTTAAAGGCTGGAGGGTTCATAGTACAATTTATTGTGCTTTTCAGGAGGTGCTTTTTCCCTGCATGCATTCAGTTTTGTTCGTCTCCTCCCTGAGCTGCTTGCTATTAATACCCACTCGCCAGGATTTTCACAGGCTAACACTCAGAATTTTTTTGTAACTTATTTCCTCCTCACTCCTCAAGCTCTGGCCTCTCCCTCAGGAAGGGACGACGCTGAGGTATGAAAAGATCAAGTGCAGAGTAATTAAGTTATTTGTCTTCACATCTTCTAACTGTTACACAATCAAACAGTGTATTTTTAAAGGAGAGCTGTTTAACTGCTGTTAACGCTATCATCATTTCAGGGTGATTAGGAGGTGAGTAAGTAATAGCAGTAGTAGGATGTAAAGAAGTAGTAGTGGAGGATGCAATCAAAACCCCAAGGAGCTCATAGGATACAAAAATTTGAAGTGTATTTCACTATTGCCTTGCAGTTTTCCCTCTTTGGAGTTAGCACTAGCAGGGAAAAACCTGGGAGTGGTAGCAGTGCTGAGTTGTGTAAACAAGAAAACATTTTTTGCCCCTCCTGTTTGAGAAAGGAAAGGTTTTCACACGACTGCTTGTGCAGCTGATTGCAAAACCACTTCCTCTCGCTGGGCATGAAGTGTCCACCCTCCACACTGAGCTTCATCTCAAGGTTACTGTGAAGTGAGGGTCTGTAGTGACACAGGGTCTCCAGGCAGGTGTAAAGGAGAGCCCATTTATTGCAAAAACCCAGCTTTTTTAAGCAGTTAGCCAGTTATCAGTTACAGACTTTTAAATCATAACAAACACAATGCAACTAATCACTGTACACCACAAGGTGAGCACGTGGTGGTTACATAATTTGGGTTTTTTTTAACCTCTAATTCTGCTAAGTCCTTCTTTCCCTTTTCTGCTTAGCCTAAGTAGCAGGCCTGAGCCATGATTTTACAAGGCCTCCCCTTTGTAAGGTTTTACCTGTATGCAACAGGTTACTCCTTGAATAGAGGAGTCCTCTTGTCTCCTCCTCAACAGGGACATAGCCATCACATGTTTCTATACCCATCAGTATAGAGTTAAGAAGAAAAGGGTTCTTGTTTGACATCAAGCAGAATGGACAAGTACACATCTAACATGATTTAAGCCTCCTGTGCTCAGGTACTGTTTACAACCAGTCTTCAAAGACCTTTTTCTTTCCTCCCTCAAGGGCATTGGCTACTCCCAGCCAACTCGCTCTCTGTTGCCACTTTACTTCATGGCTCTTGCTAAGAGTGAACCTTGAAAGAGCTTTCGGATGAGCTGAGGTGACTTGAGCTCACTGTGAAATACCTGTGTTTGTGCTGTGGTCTCCACACCAGGACAGAATTTGCAGCTGCAGAGCCCAGAGAAGAAGTGAGAGCAAAGGGAACCAGGACGTTCTGCCTCAGCACCCTGCTGGGGATTGGTACAAAAAGAGTGAAGAGTGCTGTGTCCAATGAGACAGAGGAGAAATATCTACAGAACCAGAAATGTGCTGCAAGTACCTTTTGTGAAATGGTCCATGGGTTATTTGATCATGTACATTTTAGCTTTATACCTCAACAGACATATGTTGGTTTTTGACCTGGACCAAAATGATTTTTTTCGAGGGACGTAGCTCTCCTGGTGAATTCTCAGTACCTGGGATCTTTCCTCTGCAATTCTCCTTCCCAGGTACTGACACAGCATTATTCTTTATCAAATCAGAGCTAACACTTCCACAGTGAAAGAAATATAATTGCAAACCAGCTGAAAATTAATGTTATAGTCTTACAATCCATGTCACAATCCTGATGACATTTGTAGTACAATATTATAATGATGTGGAAGAGGGAATAATTTTAATGGTTGACCTTGGCATTCAAATAACATCTAATAGCTGCAGCTTTGCCCAGAAGATACGTGTCAATGTTCAATTTCCAGATGTGGATTTAGAATGTCTGAATTTAGTGCCTGCACAGAAGATATGGGGAAAATACAATTTATAAAGTTAAGGTAAAAATTTCTGTTCCAGCTGCATTTAGTGATGGAACTGAAAGCTCCCAGCTTGAAAGTGAGAAGCTTTCACTCTCTCTAATGTTAAAATGAGAAAGGAGAAGGATTATGAACCCATACTGTTGAATTCAATAAACACAACAAGGGAAGTCTGTCCTTGCAGAAAATAGAATTGTAAATCAATGAGAGAGTGATTAAGTGCAGAAGAAACTGAGCTCTCGGTAGGGTTTGCACTAACCATGGAAGTTTAGTAGCACACTCTCCCATCTCAAACACAACTGGGGTTTAGTTAAACAATATCTGGCCTAATGCCATCAATAAAAATGGCAAGTCATGCTCAAAACACTCACAGAGCAGCCAAATTTCATTTTACAGCGGGAAAAGTCAAGGCACAGTAATGGAGAAATTATTCTCAAGGAATTGCTGTGTCACATAGGTCAGGTAGGTCTTGTTTTTAACTTAGCACATCGTGCTGGTCTCTAAATAGCCAGTGGGATGCCTTTGTACAGTGAATCCTGTCAAGGTCTAATGAGGTGTAGTCAAAGACCTTGGACCAAACCCAGGGACTCCCAAAGGCGACTCTGCATATGCCAGTCTGACAAAGGAAGGCCTAGCAAACATGCAGAAAGATGAAATGAAATGTCCAGTCCAAGAACAAAATATTGCTCATGCTGAGATGGTTTTGGTGCTTCCATAACATTTAGATGTGTAGATTCAGTAGAGAGTTGTCTGGGAAAGGTTGGTGAAATGTTCTGTATATTTGATGCATGTTAAGGCCAGGTTATTTAACAATTAGTTTACTCCTGTTTCCGGTGGAATGCTTTGTGGGCAGGAGTAGATCGGAATTAGACTTGTCAGAAAATACCAACATGGTCTCTGCAGCCAAAGAGGTTTCCCTACCAAGTGTCTGTCTCAGCTGACATCTAAACTGTTGGTGTGTTTTTGCTTTGGTTTTCATTCTGGGTGCACATCCTATTCTGAAAGGTCACCATGAGGGAGAAAAATCAGCTCAGGATGTGTAATTTGTGAATAAATCTGAGAAATAAAGAATGCCACTACAATGGAGAGAGAAAATGAAGGGTAGAGCAATGATCATATGAAAGAATCATTCCTTACCCAGACATGATGTCACTTTCTCTCGTGGTACAGGAAAGAGCTGGGGAAATGCAAAATAACTGTTGCTACGAGGGCTTGAGAATTCCCTGAGGAGGGCTGTGAATAGATTTGTGTGATTAGTCATGCTCCATGTTTGGTTTGGTGTCAGGTTTAGTCCAAGACTGAGGTCAATAAATGAAAGGCAAGGAACAGAGTGAGTGGAGAAGGCAAAGACAGCTGTCAAAGAAGGAGCTTTAGCTGAGAGTGGGGAGCAGGCAAAGCACCCCTCTGGATGGTGGGAATGGAGCACAAACTGCCCCAGCTCTACCACCTGCCCCTTTGGGACACCTCCTCAATATTTGTTTTGTTTTGTTTTTTTCCCTGTCTGCTGGAGTGACGTCTATCTAAAGCCAACCCAGAAATTAAGGATACACCTTTTATCACAGAGTCTTTCTGAAAGTAAGCTACCCTCTCCATCATTGCATATTCTCTCCCCTTTGAAAAAAGATCATATTAAGAAAGCAGAGGAACACAAACGTAGAAGCAAAATATTGACAGGGAATACAGAGACATTTCAGATATTGTCTTACTCTTTTTCACTGGGAAGCTTTGCTTATTCCTCAATAAATCTCCATTATTACTTTTTTTTAAGCTTCATTGCTAACCAATGACAAAAAATTTGTCTTATATGTCCCACCATTACACATTCCATTGACACAGGGAGTGAGTGGCATTATCTGGAAAGGAGAGCTCACCGTCTAGGTGATTTCAGCCAATCGGAGATGATGATATTGTATTACCAGTTTCATAATATAAATGAAAAAGATGGCCTTCATTTTGATGAAAGCTGTAAAGTAGCTATTGTGCTTGTTTTGTATTGCAAGGCCCAAATGTATTATTTATGCAATTTTCCTTTTGAAAGGAAAAACTGAAAGAGACTATTTCATTTTACAGCATTCAGTCAGAGCTATTGTCTCATGAATGTGAACATTCCTGCATTTTATCAGCTCCGAATGTAGAAGGCAACTCACAGATCACACATAGAAAGGATTTTTCAAAGTTTGAAAACTGCTTTTTAAAAAAGCTAGACCCTAATGACTCGAGATATTATTTGTGTGTGCCTGTAGGCTGAATCAACACTTGGCCTATCAGAATGTACACAGAGCAGCGTCTTTTTCAAGGTCTTAAACAGCTTTGATTGAATCTTCGTCTACGTTAAATTGATAATGCAAGCAGCCTGTAATACACAATATTCATAACAATGGAATACATCTTCATTTGTAAATACACACTTTTGTGCCAAGTTAGCATATATTCAGGGATCTCTGAGCCACTTATCGACGTGACAGCAGCCTGATGTTATTTCTCTGTTGCAATAAATGTCGCCACTGTTCTGCAGGTGGGGAAACTGAGGCACGTGCACCTTAAAAGACTTGCTTGGGGTTGTGAGGCCAGCACTGATAGTGTGGAAAAGGTTGTTGGCATCAGCCCATTAGGCAGTCTGTGACACATGGAGTCACTCCCTTGGACCTGGTGATACTTATGTCTACAGAGAAAACACTTATTGTAGAGAGATGTTGAGATTTTTGCCTGTCCTTGACACCAGTAGAAATTAGATGTTTGCCCTTGAACACCCATACAAAGAGGTTGGTTACTCTTTGGTAGGGAGACACATTAAAGCTTAAATTGATATTCAACCTCTTCCCCTATGTACCTAATTAAAGGCTCACTTCTGAGATACATCTTTTCTTGCCTGTTTTTTTTTTTCCCCTCAAAAACTGCCTACTTTTAGTGCAATGTCTCTGAAACTTGCCATTAAAAAAATACCTCAGTTTTGTCATTCAACTTTTGTTGGACCCCATATATTTCTCACTGTTCTTTCTTGTTTTCTGAGATAGTGTACAAATGCATATATTTCAGTGTTAGTTTACCTGTTTCCCTCTCATGAAATAAAAAATAAATTAGTAGAACCAGTGACTTCCCCAGTGAAGTTATACAATTAATTTCTGGTAGGGGCCCACAGTGGATGGCATTCCTGGGGGTTAAATAAAAGTTGTTACATTTTAATAACAAATCAGAAATTAGGTTTACATGTACTGTTTTCATATACCCACAGATATTATCTTTGGGATGACCTGCTTGCAGCCTTGCAGGACCTGAAGGGAGCCAGCAAGAAAGATGGAGAGAGACTTTTGTCAAGGTCATGCAGTGGCAGGACAAGGGGGAATGGCTTCAAAGTGAAAGAGGGCAGGTTTAGACTGGATTTTAGAAAGAAATTCATTACTGTGAGGGTGGTGAGGCCCTGGCAGAGGTTTCCCAGAGAAGCTGTGGATGCTCCATCACGTCCAGGATGCTCCTGGAAGTGTCCAAGGCTGGGCTGGATGGGGCTTTGAGCAACCTGGGACAGTGGAAAGTGTCCCTGCCATGGCAACAAGATGATATTTAAGATCCCTTCTAACCCAAACTGTTCTGTGACTCCCCAGGTCTATGATACTCCTCAGCACCAGAGGAAGAAATAAATACTCTGTGGATGTCCCTGGCCAACCAGGGAATATAAGCAAATATATATAGCCAAATATATAATACAATATAAGAATATTATAGAATATTATATATAATTACAATATAAAAATTTATATTATATTATATTATATTATATTATATTATATTATATTATATTATATTATATTATATTATATTATATTATATTATATTATATTATATTATATTATATTATATATTATGTTAATATAAGATATTAATATATATTATAAAACATATTATATTATATTATATTATGATATTAATATAATTTAATATGATATATCGTTATATATTATATATTATATACTACACATATAATATAATATAATAATATAATATATATATTATTATAATATGATAATATAATAAAATAATAATAAAATAAAATATAACTATATATAGATATATAATATTATATATAATATAATACAAGAATATAACCAAAAACCAAATACATGGTAAATTTGATTTTAGCTGGACGTAGGTTTATGGCAGTTTAGAACAAAAGTCCCTATATATCCATTCCTGTTAGGAGACACCAACAGTAGCCACACTGCAATCCTTGCCACATTTGCAAGTCTCACCATCCATTGTTTTCCTCTCTACATTCCCAGACATATTTGGCTTCCCAGGAGTGTAAGCTGATACGTTGTATTTAGACATACTTAGGGGCTATAACCATAACATACAATAACAATACTTAACGGGTAACATATGCAATAACAAAAATCAAATAAAACAACATTATGCTGAAATATGGGGTTAATTCTGAGCAGATCTGGTACAGACATGAAAATGAATACTTGTAATGCCATCAGATGGAAAAAAATAACGTAGAAGAAAAATTCTGGTTCACTGATTGTAGTTGTGCTAATGTTGGATTACGGTTTTTTTACACAATACTCCAGATACTTTTCTTAACTGTCTCAATTTGTATTTAAAGCTTGTTTTTGGTGACTTTCTTGCCATGGGAATTCACTTGCTCATATATCCTCAGATTGAACACACAGTGAGTGATAATGCAGTGAATCTGAAGTTCAGATAAATGCATACCTGTTTTTTTCTTATGATTCACCTTAATTCATCTATTAGCGACAGCAAACAGAAATCTACTTTTTCCATGCCTGTGTCTCAAGCAATGATGGGAAATACAAGATGTAGGAACTGGAATTATACTGATTGAACAGCCTTTCCTAAATCTCAGTGTCTTTTAATCATACTTGTTTTATTTTTATCCCCTGAATTTAAAAAAAAAAAAAAAAATTAAAATATTTTGCTTTTGTCTCAGGTGTTTCGTGGCATTTCAGGGTTAGTGTGCCACTAAAATGATCACAGGTCTTTTACTCTGGGTGCTGGATAAAAAAGATATGCTGGAAAAATGAAATTGTTGGCATACAGAGTAAATTGCTGTGGACTAGCAATTTAGCAACAGATTTGGGCAACAGGTATTGCTCTCTCGCCAGCATTCCTGTCATTGTCTGAGGCAGATGGCTTCAATTTTATACACAGTTTTTTCAGTCTGTAAAAGAGGAATCGTATATTTATTCATCAAAACAAAACAAAATGATCAAAAAGCCCACAACACAACTTTTTCAGTGTGTGGTCAGTGAAATAGGCTTGGAAGAAAATATTGTTTTATTTGGAAAATAAGTCTCCATTATGCATTTGAATATGAAAGCTAGAGCTGCCTAAAAAATGAGGATAGGTTTCTTCTCATAAAATATCTTTTCCTTCATACAGAAAAATATAGCAAGGAACACAGAATTCCTCTTAATGAAACCTTCAGCTGTTAATGGTTTAGTTTAGGAAACAGATTAATTTAATACCAAATAGTGATCAGTAAAAGTTGTGATGCTGCCCCATCTGGATTCTGTGCCATTTGCCAGTATGGAAAACTGTTCCTTTTCTTCCTACATTTTTTTAATTCTCCATGTATTTCTTCTGAGCTGCTCAAATCTCCAATTTTGCCCTTTTCCCCACTCCACTTCTTAATCTCCACACCTCTGATAATGCATATTAGAATAAGAGAGCAGAATGGCAGCATGTTTTGTCTTTGGAATAGCCTGCAGCTGAAAAGGTGAGTAGGTGCCACACCGCCTGCCAGAGGTGGCTCAACTCTGCATGGATGGAAAGCTCTGCAGGGCCAGTGATTAAAATCATTAACTCAGAAATTAAATCATTAAAACTCTCTGAGGTGGCTGACACTCAGCTGTAGGAGCCCAGACATTCAAGGTGGGGAATGGTGAAAGAACCCTCAAATATCTACATTGTAAAAGCCCTCCCAGAAAGGCAATGCCCCAGGTGGATCCTGAGGCTCTGGTTTAAGTTACGTTGTTTGTGGGTTGAAGAACTGTAGAGTCCAGACTTTCTGCCTTTGATAAGAAAGAAATTCCTTTCACTGGAACTAAATCCTGACAAAGAACTGCATAATAAATTCTGGGTGGAATGACAAAGACATCTCTTCTTGGGAAGTTAATATATTACTTAAGACCTGGCAACAGCTTAGCTCCAGACATACTGTTGCTTCTCTGTAAGGGTAACTCTGACATCCCAGTGAGAAAGTTTACTTCCTCCACACCTGGGCTTGTGTGCTATTAAACCATCACAGCAGCTGCTGAATTATTTATCTTTTTCCAGCAGACAAAACTAGTATTCCAGCCGACACCCCCCTTTGCCCAAGAGGAAAAAATCAGTCTGAAGGAGAGAATGCATTACAAAATCTGCAGTACAAAAGTTTACATCATTAAGCATTTAGGGTTTACATAGAGAGCAGTAGCATGCAACAGCAGGCACGTCCCTAAGTGATTTTTCTGCAATCAGAATTTCATTCATTACCCAATTTTCATGCAAGTCCCCTGGCATTTGAAATATGGTTCAAGGTAGGTTTCCCAAGGGCTCTCCCCCTCCCATAATAACTGATTTGCAGTGTCCAAAGACAGATCTAAATATCTTTGGCTCAAATTACTTAAGGCCTGCAGAGCAGGATCCTCTGTCATCCTCATCACATCTCACACCTACAGAACAGATAACAGATTAATATCTGGTCTGAAAATATTTCATCAGTGTCTCCAGCTAAGGCACCTTGGGTTATTTTATTTGAGGGAAGCAGTGGAAAAACAGGAGGGGAGCAATGGAAATATATTTGCACTCTACAGGAGAATGAGGGTGTGGATGGCAAAGAGAAGGAAAGGTGAAATGAGAGAGGTTTCTTTTGGTATTACAGGAAAAGGAACAGAGCTAGTCCTGGCAAAGTTCTCTGCTCCGATTATGTATCCACTTTTATTCAATCACTGGATTGCTCTGTGTCTGACACTTGGTCAATAGTGCAATCTAGCACTGATCAGAATAAAACAACCACCCTAGAATACCTTGGAATTTCATTAGTTTCTTTTCAGCATTGTCTTTATAACTAGGTGATTACTTGGAAACACAAACTTACAGCATGGTTCCAGGCTTTTTCACATAAAGAGCCTGAGACTAAACAGTGATATAATTTTTTCTTTTTTATCAGAAACACCGCTCTTAAACTATTTCCCTTTTGTAAAAAAAAAAAAAAAAAAATAAAGAAAAAACGAAAAAGAAAAGGAAAGAAAAAGAAAAAAAAAATAAAGGAAAAAGAATAAGCCCTAATATAATCAAAGCCACAGAAGGATTCCTCACCTCAAAATTATATCTGCTCTCCCCAGGTTCAGAAATTTTGGAGTCTATGTTTTGGTTATCACCTAAATGATCTCCTAGTCTAAATCCATTCCCAAAAGCTTTTTTAAAAAAGCCCCATTTATTTATAATTCTTACTCAGTGATTCCTGTAAGTGTGTCAATTAATGTAAATTCCTTCCGCTAATTACTACAACAAACTGGCTATAATTTTTCTAGTCTTTTCTTTCAATATCAATTTCATAAATGGAAACAAAACAGGAGACTGCCTAGGTTCATGGGAATTAGACACAGTGTAGTTGTTTATCACTGGTGACAATACAGGCACGTTCAAAACTTGCTCTTTGGCTTTAAGGGAGCAGTTGGTGTAAAAACACCACATTTTACTCTTCTGGAATATTTGGTGGTAGATTTGTGCTGTCCTAATCTCCTTTCTACAGAACTGTGGTTAAAAAGAAAGTGGTTGTGTTACATGGTGATGATGGTTGTGAAAAGCTGCGGTCTGTTCCTAGAATAACTGAACCAGAATGTGCAATTAATTCTTTCACTGTGCTGTTTGTTTGGTTGTTTTTTCATGGTTACTTCCTTTTTCTGGCACCCTTTTAGCTCAATGTCTGACCTGGGTCGCATCATGCTCTGCAGGATTCATCCTGAGTCCCTATTGACAGCCTCCAACTGGAAAGTTTTTCCAAGATAAGGTGAAAACAATCTGGTCTGCCTGGAGGCTGATCCAGGGCAAGGAGTGGCCCTGCTTTGAAAGGTTGTCTGAAAGGGCATGTTTGCACCCAACTCTGAGATCGAATCCAAAGTAAACCTGATTTCTCTCTAGGAAAAGGCTGAGGCAATCCTGTCAAGCCCTCTCTAGTTTAATGTAATCTATAAGCATCCTCCTTGAAGTGAGTCTGGCTGCTGAACCACCCCTCTTCTACCTGAGCTGTCCCCTGGGGCAAAAACAAGGGTCACCTTTGGCTCAGCCTATTCCCCAGATTTGACTACAAAATAACATGAAAGGATCATCCAGCAATCCCCTGAAGTAATCATCTCATTCTGCCATCACCCTCAACCTATTGTGACATGAAGTATGCATCGTGTAACCTATTCAGTCCGTATTCTGCATTTTTTCTTCCAGAGCATAATTGCATCTCTAACTTTTGGAGCGTTGTTCACTCCTCTGTTTCATTTGTTTCCTGTTCAACAGCCCTTGTTTCACATAATTCTATTTCACTATTGTCTCAGAATTCCCACTCAGCCTCTGGTGTTTTCATAGCCTGCAATTTCCTTAGCTTCTCTCTTTGTCAGAGTCTTACCTTTTATTTTCCTAGTCTTCCTCATGGTCCAGAGGAGCTTTTATCTCTCCAGTTTTTGCCTGTAGAATGAATCTCTCATGAAATCTTTCCTAGTTTCTTCCTCACTTGCTCCTTCAATCCATTTAGTTGTTTTAGTTTCCATCTGCATACATCTTTCCTGAGTAGCCTCCTCGTCTGGGTGCTTCCTTCAATACACACCTGTCTTTTCCAGCTCTGTCTTCCACATTTGACACATTTCCCTGCATTTCTGCCCTCTTACAACTCATTCATCTCCAATAACTCAAATTAAAGTGTTGTTTAAGGGAAAGACCACTTAAAAGATGGGTGATGACGTGGACGTCTCAGTGGCTCATCTTCAGCTGAGATTGAGGCCTGTCAAGCTGTGGAAGCTGTAATAGCCTTCAAGTCCAAGCATCAAACTGAAAAGAAGTCAGGAGGAAGGGCAGTGACCTTCAGAATCCATTCTGGGTTGTTTATTTGTTTGGGGGCTTGTTCTTTCACCGCTGTCTCATAAAATACATTGAAATTAAAATACAAACTGTATAAAGACACCTAATTAATAGCAAGATCAGACTAATCTCTCTCCTTAGGTGAGTTCTTCCAGCACAATTGTGCTGTTAGAGGCTTTGTGCAGGGTCAGGTGGTTGGGCTTCAGCACAGCTGTTGGGTTGTGTTCATCAGCTGCAGCACCCTCTCTGCTTTGCTCCTTATGTTGTTTACAAAATGCAGCGACAGAACATCTTTTGTCCTTGCCAGCAGATGCAGTTGTTTAAGCAGATTTTTTTTTCTTTTTTTTTTTTTTTTTAGATGTGAATTCAATAACTGGGACATGGCCTTGATGTGCACAGCAAACCCCCAAATGTGTAAAAATAAGAGGGAAGCTAACCCCAAATACTTCCACAAGTAGGTAGAGGCAACATTATTCTACTGTGTAATCAATGTGTTTGTTTTTCTACCATTCAGTAGCACCTAAAGGTTTAAGATTTATAGTGAACAACATCTTATTTGAGCCTGCTTCTAACCTTAAGCTTGGGAAGAATTTTGATAAGTTGACATCCCTTTATATCTTTTTTCTTTTTTTAAATCAAAGTCAGTCATACCTTTGCCTGAAAAGAAATTTGAGTATAGACCAAAATGCAGATCCTCTGGGTTAAAACAAATTGCTCTTCCTTGGAGTGGTCATCTGCAGCATTTCTCACATCAAACTCTCCTAGAAGTGGTGGTTTTGTAAGGTTTTGCAAGGAACTGAGGGATGGTGGGAGCTGCCTGCAGTGGGATTGCTCTGAGAGGAGCAGAAACCACAGACATTCACCTCAGCTGGTGAGCAAATTGTGGAGCTCAGTGCTGGGAACTCATCCTTTCATGGGCTGCTTGAAGCACCTCAAGATGATGAAACAGCAGAAACCTCTGCCTTTTTTCCTGGTTCCCAGGGCAGTTCAAGTCATCAATCAGCCCAAGTCTGTAAATATACATATGCCTGGCTCATTTGAACTCTTTTACAGCTTCACTCTTGAAACCACCTATACTGATTATGATTTGTTCCTTCTTTAGGAGCAGTTTGGGGTGGCTCTCATGGAGAAAATGTTGTTTTAAACATCAATGGTTACATTGCAATTGGCTTTTTTTCTTTCTTGTTATTATTTTTTTCAGTAAACCACTGCATAGCGAACACATTTGTGCAGAAATATACAATTATTACAGGTATTAAATGAAAATAAGTTGATGTTACTATCAAGCTAATGGACAAACCAATTACTATGTTGTCTACAAAAATTACATGTCATAAAGAAACAGAAGAGAGGACTGTGTATTTTGCTTTACTGTCATTTCTGTGCTAAACCAATGTGTTTTCTTTGGACTGTGAATAACATAGGCTGCTGGTTTGAAAATTTTCCTCCTGGATTGCATTTATTTTATTTTTTATGCTTGACTTTTTGCTTAATTTTCTTTCTAGAACAGATCTGAATCACCAATATCTGTAGCAGGAAACTACTGCAGTTTGAAAACTGGTGGTGTCTTTTGGTTCTGATAAAACTGTGAGATAATACCTTTCCTGTGGGTGAATTTATGGTTATACATATGGTGAGGATCTTCTGAGAAATTACTTTTGTGTGTTTTCAATGGATTTATTACTTTTTTTTTTTTATTATGGTGACATTTTCCTCTCTTTGGTGCTGGTAGTGATTTTAGAAAAGCAAAATAAAAACAAAAAAAAAATGTGTAAATATTAGCCTTTGCTGAAGTTTATAGACTGAATCTAAAGTAAATGCTGGTGTTATAAAAAAAATAAATAAAAGGTTTGATCTTTAAAGATAAGACAGGTGCTTCACCTATAGCTCTTTCAACAGAAGTCTGTGATGAGATGATCCATAGCTATCAGCTTAGAGCATGAAGTGTGGGAGTGTTTTGTAATTTTCTAGGTCTGTTTGATTACAGGAAGACTATAAGGGAGTATCTAATTGCTGATAATGTTATTTTTTTAAGGAGTGAAGTTAGATACGACTTTAGATTATTGCTTGATTTCTCTGTGATCTATCAATCTAATACTATTTACTTCTAATGAAATTTAGCCAAGTTTATGAAGATAAAAAAAAAAAAAATGTTTTCCAAATGCTGAGATATGAAAGTAGGTAGTGCCACACAGTGAAAGACGTGGAATAAAGATTCAGATTTTTTCATGAAGAGTGGAAATACAGGCAAGTGATTGTTCAATAAATACACAGAGCTATGCAACAGCTCACTCTGCAAAAATTCAGAATATTATTGGCTGGAATATAACTCCAGACTTCAGGGCAGGAATACAACTCCAGACTTCAGGGCAGGTGTTTAGGCTTTTAACTACTTCAGTAAAAGACACACTGAGTCTTCAATAAAGGAAATTTAGTAGCAACATTACTATCTAGCAGAAGAAAATGAATGCTAATATTTCAGCTGTGTCATCCCTACTTCAGTAGCTAATTCCCCAAAACCTTCTCTGAACAACATGTCAGGGAAAAAACCCAACTTTTTAAACACTGTTTTAGCTCTTGAATATTCTGCTTTATGCAAGGAATACAAAAATGTCAATGAATACATGGGCTGTATAATCATCTGGTCTATTTTGAAGAATAGGCAATGTGTTGTTAGCTGGATCTGTAACCAGACAACAGAAAAAGGGAACCTCCTGCAGTAAATGCACCCCTCCACTGTCTCCTTGCCTGTTGAAATTTGAGAGAGGAACAGCATGTTAAAAAATCAGGGTAAGATATTTTATCATATGCAACAGTTTATGCTAGGCAAGTAATAGAGTAGGAAATTATATTAAATTGCAACCCTGTTAGAAAATTTGAAATTTAGCTGAGTAACTTTCCTCTTCCCTATCCCTTGATCAAAGATGCTGTTACAAATTGAGATACATGAACCAAGGCATCAATTTGGAAGCTCTTTTTTTTTTATTTTTAGTTTTTCTTTCTCTCCCAGCTAATAGATATTAGATTTTGTATTGAACACTCAAAGTTGTTTTCAGCCATGAGCCTGGGAGGCCTTCCCACCCTACTGAGGTCAATTGATTTCAAATGTACAGAAGGCAGGAAAATATAATATTTTCCCCTGCATTTTTGGGGCTCTCAAACTATTTTACCTCCTTAGAGTCAAGAGTAGAAAGTCTGTAAAGAAATGAATTATTAATCTCTGATTTGTATCGGCAACAGAATCTCTTTACCAAAGGAGTAGCATTTCTTCCAAGCTTTTGGATGTTTTCTTCCTTATATCAAATTCTGACCCTTTGGTAAGGTGTCTTCTTTTGACTCACAGATTTTCTGGCTTTCATAAACACACTGCCTTTACTTTTAATCAGTGCAGGAGTTCAGTTTGGGGAGCTTGGTGGTCAGGCTATAATCAGAACTGCATCTAACAGAGTGCTTGTAAAATAAAATAAAGCAAAAAAAAAAAATAAAAATCCAGTATGCAGAAAAATGTGCCTTCTGGATGAATATGGATGGAGTTGTAGTTTGAAGGGTGTTTTTCCTGCCCCCATTTGCACAAATCTCCATGTGTCACAGAAGTGAGGAATGATGGTAGCCAAGTGTTACAAACGCTTTCTGCTTGTTCTAGAAAAGTTATAGCAGCATGGTAGGATATTCCTTTTGACCTGGCTTGTTGGCTGGTATTAAAACTCTGTGTAAAAGTGCTGATGGTTTGTTACTGAGTCATTAGAGCGTGTGAGATTAGCTCTGGAAATGCAGGAGAAGAGAAGGGCTCATCAGAAGAACCTTTGAAGTTATCCAGAATGGGAAAACTCAGATTTTTTTTTTCCTTTTGTTCTTTAATAATATAATTTTCTTTGCATAATCTGTGTCCTGTAATTCAGTCTCTGTGAGTGTGGCTTGAAGCTGCATGGGAAAGCAGCTTGCTTATAAATAGAAAATTAGTCAGAGTCCTATGCCATATATATCCCAACATCACAGTAGTTTCCAGGCATTGACAGTTTATGGAATGTAAACAAAGGTTTCTGCCAAAGCTGCCTCATGTGATGAACCAAAGTACAATTTAAATGTTAGCCTAGAAGTTAACTCTGATCTAATGACCACAATCATGACCAATATGACTGTGAAGTTGTGGTAATCTAATTATTTAATTATTTGTCCTCGTATTCATGGGTTGAAAATCATGCTTTGCATGTTTCAAGTACCAGAGCTCAGAAAAAAATGGCATTTTTGATGGTCCTTGAAAGATTTTGGGAGGAGGAAGAGTATGAACGCAGAGTACTCTAAATTTGAGTCTAAAGCACTCTTTTTGATAGCTCTTCCCTTGGTGGCTAAGAGGAAAGAAGTGGGCTGAGATTTAATGTAAGAACTACAAAGCTGGTGAATAAGGTCTGGTCCAGAGGTGCAGGGCAGTCTATTCCAATCCCAGGGAAAGTGTGGTGAGGATCATTAAACAAGATATGTTCTAAATATCCTTCCCAAGGGAGATAATAAGTATCCTGGGCCCTCTGGTTCCAAATTGATTCAGTGGTAAAAAATGACATAGAGGAGGGTCGGTTTCAGTGCTGCTGAATTCTTGTGAAAGAGTCCTGGGGATTAGAGGGGAGCATCCTCTGGAGCACTGTTTTCCTGATAGAAGTCACCACAAAAGCAATTCTCCTCACAGAAAAATGACCTCCTTGCTTCCCTCATGGAGCAGAGTGCTTTTTTGTCTCTATGCCTGCTTTTCAAAAAGCATTGAAGTTTATGCCAATGCACATCTCTGCCTCTGAACTCCACACCAGTCATTTTCCCTTGACAAGATGAAGGAGCACACACACATCCATATTTACCAGACAGATGCCATGTCAAAGCCAGAGTTTCCATTTACTGTTGCTATTTGGCTCACCTCTGAGGGTTTCCAATATCTTGCTCAAATCCATGCAACCAAAACCTTTGTTTGCTGTATAGCCCTTCATATTAATACAAGATGACATCAGTTGTGACAGTTAATATTTTATTAATTTAAGCTAAAATATATCTGTATCCTAACAAATATTGGAGCACTGATTTGAGTGAGAACAGATCAGCAATGCTTTAGTAATCACTATATTTAGTGAAAGTATTCCCTTTTTCTTTCTTTCCTTCACTCTCTCAGTACTGATGGATTTACTCCTGAACAGAAGTTTTTAAACCAAATTTAAAATATACTAACAGAGTGTTTTAAAAGGTCCAGCATTTTAAGGTATGTTAATTTCATATTTACATTTCACACACTTCAGGGTAAGACCACTATAGCTGACACTCATTCCTGCATATTTTACTCTTAAGCAAAGAGAAAATAAGAGCAGGAATATAGCCAAATAACATCTAGTTGCATGATAAGTTTTGCTGGATATTCAGTTTCTGTTCTGATTCTCAGTGTACCATTGAGTATTGCTACATAGCTCATTCATACACTACTTTCAAGACTATGACACAATGTTTTAAATGCTACTGTAAAAAGTACTTTTAAAAATACTGCTACTATCGAATCATCTCAATCCTCCTACAGTCAGGAACTGGTGGAGTCCAAATGTTACTCTTCTGAAAAATATTTTATATCACTTTTTGTGAACTCTGTCAAATTCCCAGTGCTTTTCCAGGATTTGTTCCTCCACTCCTGCTCAGCCTGGGTGCTTTGTTCCCACTGCTTTTCCTCATGTGTTAGGGTACAGCCAGGGACAGTGATATGACATATTGCAGATAACATCCTAACATATTAAATAAGGATGTTCAAACACAGTGACAGATCCCGTTGTATGATGATACATCAGGGCAGCTCAAAGATAAGAATTTTAATATATTCTATTATAGAATCACTTAAGCTGACTAAGTGATAGCTGTGGGGGGAATGGAATAGCTTGTAGCTTACAGAAAGGGTTAAGAGACCAGAAATGGGAAAGAAATACCTGGGTGCTATGGGGAGACAGAAGTAGAAGTAAGAAAAATAAACCGGTGAAAGAAAAAAATGCTTGATCTCCTTGGGTAGTACATGATACAGCAAATGTAATTTTTTTCTTACATGGAGGATGAGATGTCCTCATCAACACATGTGATCTGCAAAGGCAATCTTTCTGAGCTGTCCCCAGCCACAGCTTTTCTGTGGTTTCTCTGAGTACAGGCCATGAATACCTACCATTAAATAACAGAATCTCAGAACAGTTTGGGTTGGAAGGGGCCTTTACAGGTCACCTGGCTTAACCTCCAGCTTCAGCAAGCAGGGCCATCAACTACATCAGGTTGTTCAGAGCCCTTTCCCACCTGACCTTGAGTGTTCCAGGGATGGAGCATCCACCACTTCCCTGGGCAGCCTGTACCAGTGCCTCACCACCCTCTGTCATATCTAGTCTAAATCTACCCTTTTATAATTTATAATTATCCACTGTGCTATTGCCACAGGGCCTGCTTAGAAGTCTGTCCACATCTTCCTTTTAAGTCCCCTTTAGGTACTGGAAGGCTGCCCTAAGGTGTCCCCAGAGCTTCTCTTGTCCAGGCTGAACAGCTCCACCTCTCTCAGCCTGTCTTTGCAGGAGAGGTGTTCCATCCCTCTTCTGGATCTGCTCCAACATCTTTCCCACACTGAGGACCCCAGGGCTGGGTGCAGCTCTCCAGGTGGGATCTCACCAGAGTGGAGAACAAGGGCACAATCAACCCCCTGGACATGCTGGCCACCATAGATGCTTCAGTGGTCTCAGCCTGCCTCATTTTTCTTAAACCTCTGCATCTCATTCCTTTTCATTTCTAAATTTCCTTAGATATTCATCATTGAGAATGCTATCAACTGTTTTAAAATGATTTTTTTTTCTTTTTTAGCTGCAAAGTATTTTTCCATTTTAATTCAAATTTTAGCCCCAGAGAAAGCATCCACCAGAAATTTGACTTCCAGACTAAGAAAATACATTCCAGAATTAATCATTAAGTACAACTGAAGGTTTTAAGCATGTGAAGGGCATTACCTTTCATGTTAGGAAAGGGTCTCTTTGCCTTTCCCTTCACAACAAAGAGAACATTCCTTCACTTAGAGCTACAAGCCAATTTGCTTAATGACTTTGAATGGTGAAAAGAATTTACTTCCATGATATCTGATAAGAAAAGCAGTGTTATGGAATCTGTTTATAAAGGAAGAGCCAGTTTCATCACTGAGGACACATAACTTAATTCAGAGATATTACATCAGTGTCGAATTTGGCTCTAAGTACTGAAAGCACCATGATAACTGTATTTATATTTGGCTTTCACATATACTTAAGTCTGGCAAGTGTGTCTTGTGGGCACCTGTTTGACGCAGAGATTTATGGAGAATGCCAACATTTGGTCTTGATATTTAAAAACAATTTGTTAATTGTCAAGAAAAGTAAACTGTTAACATCTTTATTTACTGATGAGACAACACGTCAGTACTGGAACCTATTCAAAATGGACAGCCATTTATTAGTCTCTAAAGCACTGAAGTTTTTAAACTGCAGCCTTTTATTTTTTTTTTCTTTTTCCTTCTAAGTTTTGATTTTGCTTATGAACAATAATTAAGTAGATGTTTCATTTTACCAAAAGGGTTACATTACTTCCTTTCTATTAAATGTCATACATAGCTTGTGCCAGAATGAGATTTTGGACTCCAAAAATGCAAAATAAATGCTTCCTGATTTCCTGTCCCCTTCTATTCTCTCCCTTTTCTTCCATATCATATCTTAGTGCATCCCAAAACTGTGGCTTTCAAAGTTGCAGACTTTATGTTTTTTGGTCTTAGGCGTGTGTCGTGGCGCTGGAATTATTTACAAAGCTAAAATTACAGAACCAGCCCCATGTGCCAGGAAGGGCTGTGTCAGCAGGCAGAGAGGTTTATCAGAAAGGACTTTGGTGAGGATGGACTGAAGAAAGGGAGGAGCAGTCACACACAGCCACACAGTCAACCTGGTGGAAGGCACTTCCAAGGAAATCAGTGTTTCAGCCCATGCGTGAGCGTGGCTTTGAACGGGTTCCTTGAGCTCCTGCTAACAAGCTGCCTGGAGGTCAGCGTGGTCTTGGTGAGCTTTTGGATAAGCAGCTTCATGCTGCTGTAGCTCCGTGGCTCTCTGGTTTCCAGTTCAGGAGTTTGCATGTAGATCAATCCGTGCGCACAAGCTGCAGCCACACCGCGGAAAGCCGTGGCTGAGTCGCTGTGGTCCCGTTTCAGAAAGGTCACAGCATCTGCACCTGCCTTAGGGGAACTGACAGTGGTCAAATAAGAGATTTTTAGGCTTCAGGCATCAGCTTGAGCTTGTGTGAAACTAAATCACACAACTTTCTCACTCTGGCCTGAGAAATCATATGGAGGAATCCAAACAATCCTTAGAGAAGGAAAACAACCTCTGTAGGTGTTGTTTCTCTCATTGTTGTTTACTTGTAAGAAAACTTGTTGTTCCCAATTGTCCAGTGATGGTGATGTGTTGGTTCCATGACCATTGAAAATTTTACCTTCTCAGACCTTTTTGGAACTGTCTATAAAAGAAGAGCTGGAAGAATGAAACTTACTTTGTTGTGTAACCAGACCAGAGAATGTGTCGTCACTTTTGCTGTTCCTAACACAGTGTGACTCTGCCTTGCCTGAAATGAGAGGCTGGCCCTAAAATCCTTATATTCCAGCAGGTTCTTTCTCCAGCTCATGGAGAAAGAACCTCATGTTCTCCTCTGAAGTTATTTCTTGTCTCACCCCCATCTTGTCCTTCCATTTGCAGTGCGTGTTGTTTGTGTAACTCTTCTTGCTCCATCCTTGGGTAAAGAATGCAAAAGAAAATTGGTTTCTAGATTATGCTGCTTTGCATATATTTAATGTGCATTACCAGGAGCAAAGGAAAGGGCAAATATGAGCTCCAAGTGTGACTCTAGTTTAGATCTGCAGC